>NC_086320.1:330633637-330933637 GCF_036172605.1 Pelobates fuscus | reverse complement strand
GTTGGGGCAAGGGTCCATCTGACCACTGATACCTGGACTGCAAAGCATGGTCAGGGCAGGTATATCACCTACACTGCGCATTGGGTAAACCTGCTGACGGCTGCCAAGCATGGAATGTGTGACTCTGCAGAGGAGTTGGTGACACCGCCACGACTTGCAGGCAGGCCTGCTACCACCTCCTCTACTCTGCCTACTCCATCCTCTTCCATAACCTCCTCGGCTGAGTCCTCTTCTGCTGCTGCGTCTTGCTCCACATCAACGGCACCCCCACAGCTCCCCAGATATATTCCACATCCCGGATACAGCAGTGTCACGCCGTCTTGGGATTGACTTGCCTGAAAGCAGAGAGTCACAACGGACCAGCACTCCTGTCCGCCCTGAACGCACAGGTGGATCAGTGGCTGACTCCGCACCAACTGGAGATCGGCAAAGTGGTTTGTGGCAACGGAAGAAATTTGTTGGCGGCATTGAATTTGGGCAAGTTGACACATGTGCCGTGCATGGCACATGTGTGTAATCTGATCGTACAACACTTTGTGCATAAGTACCCAGGCTTACAGGACGTCCTGAAGCAGGCCAGGAAGGTGTGTGGCCATTCCAGTCGTTCCTACACGGTCATGGCGCACTTTTCAGATATCCAGCGGCGAAACAACATGCCAGTGAGGCGCTTGATTTGCGACAGCCCGACACGTTGGAATTCAACACTCCTAATGTTCGACCACCTGCTCCAACAAGAAAAAGTTGTTAACGACTATTTGTATAACCGGGGTGCTAGGACAGCTTTTGCGGAGCTGGGAATTTTTTTGCTATGTTACTGGACGCTCATGCGCAATGCCTGTAGGCTCATGCGTCCTTTTGAGGAGGTTACAAGCCTAGTCAATCGCACCGAAGGCACCATCAGCGACATCATATTATTTGTTTTCTTCCTGGAGCGTGCCCTGCTAAGAGTGCTGGATCAGGCCATAGATGAGCGTGAAGAGGAAGAGTTGTGGTCACCATCATCACCAGAAACAGCCTTATCAGCATTGCTTGCTGGACCTGTGGCAACGCTGGAAGAGGATTGTGAGGAAGAGGAGTCAGAGGAGGAATGTGGCTTTGAGGAGGAGGAGGAAGACCAACCACAACAGGCATCCCAGGGTGCTCGTTGTCACCTATCTGGCACTCATGGTGTTGTACGTGGCTGGGGGGAAGAACATACCTTCAGTGAGATCACTGAGGACGAGGAACGGGACGGCTCGGCATCCAACATTGTGCAAATGGGGTATTTCATGTTGTCGTGCCTGTTGAGGGACCCTCGTATAAAAAGGCTGAAGGAGAACGACCTGTACTGGGTGTCCACGCTACTAGACCCCCGGTATAAGCAGAAAGTGTCTGAAATGTTACCGAATTACCGCAAGTCGGAAAGGATGCAGCAGTTCCAAAATAAATTATAAAGTATGCTTTACACAGCGTATAAGGGTGATGTCACAGCACAATGGGAATCTAACAGGGGAAGAGGTGAAAGTCATCCTCCTCCTCCCACGACCATGCCGGCAAGGACAGGACACTTTACAGATGTGTTGTTGATGGAGGACATGCGGAGCTTTTTAAGTCCTACGCATCGCCACAGCCCTTCGGGGTCCACCCTCAGAGAATGACTTGACTGACAGGTGGCAGACTACCTCGCCTTAACTGCAGATATCGACACTCTGAGGAGCGATGAACCCCTTGAATACTGGGTGTGCAGGCTTGACCTGTGGCCTGAGCTATCCCTATTTGCGATAGAACTTCTGGCCTGCCTCGCTTCAAGTGTCCTGTCAGAAAGGACCTTCAGTGCAGCAGGAGGTATTGTCACTGAGAAGAGAAGTCACCTTGGTCAAAAAAGTCTAGATTACCTCACCTTTATTAAGATGAATGAGGGATGGATCCCGAAGGGACTGACAGTGGGCAATTCATTCGACTAAAAAAGGCCTGATAAGGGGGACGTAACAGGGATTAAACTGATAAGAATAGTACTACTTAACACACCACTCCTATCTGGTGGCACATTAGATTGCACGCGCAGTGTCCCAAATTTGAAGTAGGAGGACCGACCAAGCATCTTTTTCCATTTCCCGGTTCCTAAAATCGATGCCATATACACGTCCCCTGATAGGGGACGTAACAGGGATTAAACTGATAGGAATAGTACTACTTAACACACCTTATAATAATGCAGAGAGAGGCAACGCAGAGAGAGGAGTCTGAAGAAGAGGAGTCAGAGGAGGAAGGGGGCTTTGAGGAGGTGGAAGACCAAACACAGCAGGCGTCCCAGGGGGCTTGTTGTCACCTTTCGGGGACCCTTGGCGTTGTACGTGGCTGGGTGGAGGAAGAGACCTTCAATGACATCAGTGAGGACAAGGAACGGGACATGGCTAGCCTTGTATCCAACCTTGTGCAAATGAGGAGTTTGCGGTTGTGCAAATGGACTGTTTGCGGTTGTTTGCGGTGCGTTAAACGGGGAGTTTGGTCTGTCACTGTGAAGCGGGCGTAACTCTTACACTACCTGATCGATACAACTTCATACCTGATGTTTGAAAGCACGTTATTCCAAACAATTTAGGAATGTTAGGTGATTTATGCCCTTTATGGATTTAAACCAGACTCTGCATCAACTATGTAATTTTCCATGGGAGTTTTGCCATGGATCCCCCTCTGGCATGCCACAGTGCAGGTGTTAGTCCCCTTGAAACAACTTTTCCATCACTATTGTGGCCAGAAACAGTCCCTGTGGGTTTTAAAATTCGCCTGCCTATTGAAGGTCGCCCGGTTCGCCCGTTCGCGAACATTTGCGGAAATTCGCGGTCGCTGTTCGCGATCGGAAAATTTTATGTTCTCAACATCTCTAATCCCCAGATGTTTTAAAACTACAGCTTCCATGATGCTTTACCATTCTAAAGGCATTCCAAAGGCATGCAAAGCATCATTGAAGTTGTAGTTCTACAACATCTGGTGATCTACCTTTCAGGCACCCCTGGTGTAGATGATCTCAGGAAATTCAATGTTATTTCATTGGGAAACTTTGGAGGCTAGATGGCATATGTAGCAAATGGTCTCACGACCATCTGATTGAACTAGTTAAGTTTACTTGAGGCTATTGGGCTGGAAGCACATATCGTGGCTGTCAGGAAGACAGCCACTAGAGGCATGTAAACCCTGCAATCTAATTATTGATGTTCCCACAGAACGGCAATATTTTCAGGTCCAGGGCTAAATAGAAAGAGACATGGCACCCAGATCACTGAATTGAGATGAATTGGTCAGGGTGCCTATAGTGTCCTTTTAATTGTACAGTTAAATATAATGTTCATTGATAAAGCATTGTACTGATATTTATGTAATTATTTTTGCTTAATCGCCAAATGACTTAGTTTGGTCTCCCTGCAATTTATACTTCAGAAAATGAATTACACCTCATTGGTCATTTATCCTCCTCTGCAGAAAATAAAAACTTGGAATAGAAGTCAGAAGCTTGCTATTGAACAGTAGATCAATGCATAAAACAAATTTAATATAATATAATGGTGCTTAATTAGCTAGCATTGTGGATTCATATACACAGGAAGGATACCAACTCATCAGATTCTTTACTGCTTCCACATAGCAATAACTATATTCAGCAGATTTCCACTATGCAATCTAAATTAATAACTTTCTTGATAAGCTACCATTTTGAGCAAATTTTGTAGTTGTTTAAGAATATATTATTCTTCAAATAATTAAACAAAATAAAAGATTTCTGTTCCTAAGGCACTTATACAGACATTTATTGATGCATGACTTTCAGGACAGCATTAGAAAATTCTTTAGGTAATAAATTCTGATACAACATGAATATGTTGTAGGAGGACTACAACAGCATATATAGTAAAGAAATGTATAATTAGTATGAGCTGTACACAAATTAGTTGTGTGTGGCACAATGCAGTTGTAATAAGTTATATAGATGTATAGGATTAAAACCGTCACACAGAATCTGCCTGTAATAGGATCCTATCTGTACTAGTGTCCTGTCTGCAGAATGAGTTCCATTTTTATACTTTGTGTTCCTGTCCCAGCTCTCCTTTATTTGTCCCTTTTCAACATTTACACCCTGTTTGACTGATGTTTCAACATGCTGCCTAGTCTGTCTCTAACTCTGCCTACAATTTATTTCCTGTTTGGCTGCTGTATTCCGAAAGCCACTTAGCCTCTTACTGTCAAGCTCATGTGCCTCACTTTCATGGGTTATTTTCAGTATGTCCTAGCTGTCTAGTATTAGTCCAAGAAGGAAGCTGTTAAGGTTTTGAACTAACTTGTATTGCTGCTTCTACTTCACTAAAGGTTATATTCAAGTACCAATAGCAGTATGACCTCCGGGAAGGAGATGTGGAATATGGGAGAACAATGCTGGTTGATGGAGATAGAAGTAAAGTAAGTTTGGAAAACAGAGAGTGAGAGCAGCTGAAAGGGATGCAATAAGTAGAAGATAGCAATCTGTAAATTCAAGCGGGTGCATGAAGACAAACCTGATGATTAAAAAAGAAGTATAATTGTGACACAAAGAATAGGACTGGCAGTAGAAAAAGAAAAAAGGTACATGGGGAAAGAGAGCAAGGTACAGACTATTATTGATGGAAAGAGGAATTCTGGATGTAGGATAAATAGTTTGAGGATGGAGAGAAGAAACATCCTCAATGGCGTTGGTAGCATATGGATGATGTCTTTATACTTGCTGAAGTACGGTTCTTTTGTGTTCTCCTGAATCTCTCCCAAACAAAATATCCCTGAACATCAGAAAATAAAAGTGTCCACCTTCAAGTGAATTTGACACTTTATATATTTATAAAATATTTTACCGGGAAGGATACATTGCGATTTCTCTATTTTTTTAGTATGTCCTGGGCCCACTAACATGCATCGTTCTCTTATTATTAAAAATAAATGCAAAGGAAATAACCTCAAGCCAATCCGGTTATTTATCTAAATTTACTAATAAAGGTTCTGAAGCTTTCTTTATAGCTTACAAAAATGAGTTGGTACATGACAATATTAATGATCCTAATGCACACTTAGAATTTTTAAAAAAAATGGTAAATGTGTATTGACACTGTTCAAAATAGGTTTTAATTGAAAGGGTCACTATAGGCACCAAGACCACTTTAGCTCATTGAAGTGGTCTGGGTGCAATGTCCCTGTCCCCTTTAGTCCTGCAATGTAAATCATTGCAAATTTAGAGAAACAGGACTAAGGCATAACCCTCCTATAGGAGGGCCTATAGGGAGGGTTACATTTGCACATTAGTCCCCCCAATTGGATAACATTGGAGGAGGCGGAGCGGCGACCCAGCGCTAACTGAGGGCTGGAATCGAGTGAGTACAGTAAGGGTTTTTTAATTCTTACAGAGCACGGGAGAGGGAGGGTGCGAGAGAAGGGGGGCAGAGGGAACTATAGACTAAGGAACTTTGTATTCCTTACACTACAGAATCCCTTTAACTACACAATTAAAAAAATAATAATAATTCTGTTACTTAATACTTAAGGTACACATTAAAACAGAATAATTCTGCAATCTTACTGTAGTATTAAACAATCACTTAAAAAGTCAAATAACTAACACTGGAAAATAGGGGGGGGGGGGGATAGTGTGGTCTGCCATGAGAATATACAAAGATCTCACAATAGGAGCGGTTTTGGCATTATTTAGAAGATATAAATTAGTATAAGTAGTCTAAAAACAGAAGGGGAACATGATAATCTGAAAAAATATGGCATCCTGCTTCTTTATAATTTTTTAAATAAATATTGTTCCAAGTTCCCAACTAATATATAATTTTGAAATTATGTCTCAAATAGATTAGTTGACACTGCTGCAGAGTTTTCTAAAACTCACAGCAGATGTCATCCCCTGGTATGTCCTTTACTACGCTATACCTAATGACACACCGCTTTTGTCTTCAATCCAAATGTCATCTATTGATGGGAACATTTGATCTGCAGGTGCATTAGTGTCTTTTATATGCCAAAACAAATTCAGTGCAGAACATAAGATTTGAGGAGGTAATGCTATTTTAGTCTTTTAAGGTAAGCTTCTCAATTGTTGTCACACAGGTGACAACAGCGTTTAAATCAATGACAATATTTCAAAACTGGGACAATTTTCCTCAAGTGGCACTTAAAGTGAGCTTTGTGGAATACAATATAGAAAATGTATTTATTTTGTCACACATAGATAGTAGAGCAGGCATACATTTAAGTAATATGAAATTAAAATATATAATGGCTTTGTCATTAGTACTTCAACAACCTAAAAAGATTAAAGATGCAAATCATAATATAAGGTAACATGCTTAACAGTATATTGTAGTGAATTTAAAAATGAATATTTGACAAAATTTAGATCAAGATCAGTACATATAGACTGTAGATGAGTTGGAGATTTTTCTTAAAATCAGCTTTTTGCTCCCACGTTTTTGAGCCAACATATTTTTAGTAAATGAACTGCTATCTATTTTTTAATTACAATGTGAATCTAGTACTTCACATTTATCTTTGTAGCACGGTAAATATATATTAGATTCCAGTGGATACCTCCAGTAGGAACAATGAGCTAGCATTACATCAGATATCATTGCCCAAAACGTGCGCAGCGTCAACGGTATAGCTGGCAATGAAATGGTTAACAAATGAGAGTCATCTTAACTTGAAACACATTGATTTCAATGACTACAAGAAAAGTTAGCATTGGTCCTTTGCATAAACCAGAAATTGGATGTGTTAAAAATCTCTGCATTAAAGGAAAACCTAGCTCTAAAAAAGTGACAGATTGCTGTGATTATTTGAAATGGCATTAGACAGACCATCCAGAAATAGACAGATTTGGCAGATTCAAAGATTGATCCAGCCTTCCAAAAGGCAATCAGCTATTTTATTTGCCTATTTTAATACACATTTTAAGGCAAACATTATTATCATTTCCCAAATGTATGTGTGTAATTGTGCACAGAATAAATTCTTACAGCTTCTAATCAAAAGAGTTTTTTAGAACAATGAAGAGATAATTCACTGCTAAAGAATTTCACCTTTTGACCTTAGCGAAGATTACACGATCATGATTAAACAGAAAGTATTTCATTCTATAGCCAATAACAAGTGATAAATCGAGCTGTCTTTCAAAATACTAAGCATTTTTTTGAATAACCTTACATATCTAATATTGAGTTATTATGAATAAAAGTTAACATGCTTCTAAAAATTAAGCTTTGGCACTTTGGCATAGTGTATGACATTATATATTTTATATAGAGTGAGAGTTGTTTTACATAGCCATTACAACATAATAATACATATTGTGCTAAAAGAATACTCCAAGCACCAAAACCACTACAACCCACTGTTAAGTAGTTAAATTGTTTTAGTAAGGTTTGACAACTTATGTGGGTCCCACCAGGCACCCACGACCGCTTCCTCTGCATCAAGTCTTCTCCTGTAGGAGAATCCAGATTTCTCTATAGAGCATAGTTGGGCAATTCAGAACCACGTTCAACTGACACTCAGTCAATGAGTGGGCTATTGTATCAGGCAAGCTTAATTGTTCTGGCTCATCATGTAAGAGAACACTGGACGAGGTGTTGGTGCTGTGGTGAGTTTTCAAACTGTCATAAAATGATTTGCCTACTTACTGTAGGACAGCACCCTAGCACTCTCGGCACCATAAACATTGATTCAAATTGGCTGGGTGAGCTGCAATTTTCAAATTTTCAAGAGATTTTCAACAAAATTGAGATTAGGACTTTGACTGGGCCACTTCACTTTAACTTTTAAGCAGACTCCATCCATCCATTGTTTCATCAATCCTCACAAGGTTTCCAGGTCTCTTCTGATAAAAAGCACCCCACAGCTTTATACTGCAACCAACATACTTTCCTGTAGTGATGGAATGTTGAAGTATGGGCAGTGTTTTTTTGTTTGTTTAACACATAGTAGTTTTAATTGTGGCCACAAAGTCCTATCTTAGAAACAAAAAAACATAGAATGTGATGGCAGATAAGAACCATTCGGCCCATCTAATCTGCCCAATTTTCAAAATACTTTTATTAGTCCTGGCCTTATCTTATAGCTAGGATAGCCTTATGCCTATCCCATGCATGCTTAAACTCCTTTACTTTGTTAACCTCTACCACTTCAGCTGGAAGGCTATTCCATGCATCCACTACCCTCTCAGTAAAGTAATACTTCCTGATATTATTTTTAAATTGTTGCCCCTCTAATTTAAGACTATATCCTCTTGTTGTGGTAGTTTGTATTCTTTTAAATTGGTCTTAATGGACCTCAAACCCTTTAATTCTTAGTTGTGTCAGTGCTATGTTTTTAGCAAACTCCGCATGTGCTTTCTTACTGTGATCTTTTATTTATGTGTTGACTGTTTATATCTGTATAGAGTATAACGCTATTTTCCTTGCACTAAGCAAGCAGAGCCACAGGCTGAGCTCAGTTGTGCTCAGAAGCCAGCTTGCAAGCAGTGAAAGTACATATCATAGCTCTTTAACCCCTTAAGGACACATGACATTTGTGACATGTCATCATTCCCTTTTATTCCAGAAGTTTGGTCCTTAAGGGGTTAAACTGACTTCCAAATCCACCTGAAATTATCAGACAGAAAAATTCTATATATAGACTGGTTTTAATAACAAAAAAACACGAGAACTGGTCAAGAGTCGGAATACTTTTTAAAGGCATTATATCTTTCAGAGATATTTTTCCATATTGCCAATTAAATCGGACCGCATTAAACATTTTCATTGTTATCGTTATAGAAATCACATTATATTAAAATGTATGACCTTGATTTTATTTTATGCAATAATATATAGGTTTTCACCAGATCCAGGTTTAATATCAGTTACTTCTTGGCAGACATAATATATGTATATATATATATATATATACACTTGGCCTTTCTAAAATAGGACATATCAAGAGCAAGTGCAGTAGTGTCTGGATATGCACTTGAGGAAGCCATTTAGATGAAATGAGCAATGAACTGAAATAAGAATGTGTTGCTACATTGATGCCACCATAGTAAATTAAAGAAGGCATTGGCTTGAAGGAAGTTAAATCAGAGTAGAATACCAGTGTGAGTGACATGGAAGGTCTGATCGGCAGAGCTAAAGGTTGCCAAAAAAAAGTTTTTTTGTTTTTTCCAAATAGGTTATTGTTATTTTGTTTTTATTGCACTACTACATCTATCTTTTATTCCATACATGAGAGTCTCCTAAATGATACTCTTTAAGCAAAGTAGCTAATTTCATGGAAGATGTGAGTATGAAAAAGAGAAGAACATCATAGGGAAAGTGATGAAAATTGAGTGAGGTAAAGGAATATTATACGCACTCAGTCTACTTCAACACAATTGAGTGGTCTGGGTGCCATGTCATACCTCTCCCTCCTGTTTAAACACTGCAGCTTAAAGTATTGCTGTCCTGCAGGAATGTGTCTGTCTTACTCCACTATTTCCATCAGATGGTCTCAGAGAGATCATCTGACTGGTAAAGAGCGTCATTTTGGTGCACATTCGCACTAGTCTCCCATTTGTTCCTTGTGAGGAAGCATTGGATTGGCTAAGATCATCAATCTTGATGATCTCAGCATTTGTATTCCTAACTCTATATTGTTCCTTTAAGCCTGCATAGAAATCACTCAAGCCTAAATCCAACAATAAGTTCTTTGCAATTCTAACAGACAAATTGGCACACACAAGGGAATGAAAATTTACTGCACCTTGAACTGCAAATTTTAGTTCTTTAGCATCAGTTACTGTTGTTCTCTTGTCGGCAGATTTCTTTTCAGCTCTTCGATTACTTCTTCTTTTCTTGGTTTCTCCCCAAAGATTGGACCCACCATGCATGCTTGGGATGTTAAGGATAGCAATTCCCTCCAGAGAAATACTGTTGAGGTCCATCTGAATTCCATCACACTGTTTAAAAAATAAATAAGTAAATCTTACTTTCTGAATGTGTTGGGTAATTGTTAAAAAAAAATGCAACAATTCAATAATGTTCAACTTCAATTAAATAAAATGATTAGTAAGATCTGCAAAAGATTTAATCAATGAAGTACAACCTTTTACAAACCCATGATTCTGAAGACAAACAACTCATATGTGTTTAAAAAAGGATAAAGACATTCTTTTTTTACTCTAAAATTGCAATTATCCTTGTTCCTGGATAAATGCTCTAACATTTTCAATAATAGCTATGTTAATCAACTCATACTTTTATGTTTTGTGAAAATAGATATCCTATTTTTAAAGTCATTTATTGACTATGACAATATTTCTCATAAACTGAGTGGTTCTGGTTTTCTTCGTACAGTTCAATAAAGATAACCGCGTTTGTATATAATATGTATGCATTGGTTAATTAATTATCTTAAATGATACCCAGTTATGGATATAATTCCAAATAAACCAAATAATTGTTTATAAAAGGTATTCCATGAACATAGGCTGATATAAAAATATTAATCTAATCTATTGTTTGTATGTATTAGCCACAAAAGGTAATAATGGAACGGCGGAAAAAATGTGATATTTCAGTTCAATATCAATTGAAAAAAGAACCTAGACAAAACAAGCTTATGAATAGTATCTGATCAAGCACTAAGCTGTCTATAGATTGAGCTACTATTGTAATCAGAACGCCAGAAAGATTGGAAGTGGCTACAGCGGTAGTTAAGGAAATGGCCATCAGAATGTTCTTTTCAACAAGGAAACAATCTTAGTTCCTGAATTTCTCAATACATTAGCTTTGTCGAATATTTTGAAGCGTATCATCAAGACTATACTTTCCTATTACTGGGAGATTTATAGATTAGTAGCATAAATAAACCATAAAGATGGAATAATGAGATAATGTACATCTTGCATTACACAAATATTGTCTTCAAGTGAAAATAAACTACTAATGAATGTATTCTAGGCCCTCTAGCTTAAAGTTATTTATATGTTAGTATGTTAGTGCAATAATAACATTAAATTAGGAAATAGTAGAAGAGGAAGGATGTAATAGAAACTTTCAAATATAGTTATCGAGCAATGCATGCTTCTTATAAAATGAGTGCTAGAATAATAAGTCAGACTCTGGAAACTTAGACCCAATCATATACAATGTCATTGGGAGTGATCAATTAATTAGGCATTCATTGAAAAGAGATTCAAGAAGAAAACACAATATGAGAGTATGGTCATTATTTTAAAGGTTTCATACAATCCCAAATATAGGATTTTCAAGTAAAGATTTAAATGTTTTGACCATATGACAACCAGTTTTAAGCAACATATACGTTGATATATGGATGAATATTTCTTAATTATGCACAGTAAATAGACAGAACAGTTAATTAAACAAGATGTACTATATTTTTCTGTGTATAAGACTATGTTTTTTTTTTCAAATTTTTTTTATCTAAGATTGTGGGTCATCTTATACACGGAATATCACTGAAGGGGTTGAAAACAACCCCAAAAAACTGTGCCCAGGGTCTGACATCCAACCAAACTAGTTGCATGTGGCTCAAGCTCGTTAAAAAATCTAATTATTAAGCCAAATACTTACAGTACTTACTCAGCGCAGTTTGGGCTTACAACTTGGCTACTTGCTGACAGAACAATCAGCTGACTGTTAGGTTCCCTACAACCATGTTCCTGCGAGTGTAGTTGAAGCAGAAGAGGCTCTTCTCCATAAATTTGATCGATTGTGTGCGCGGGTCTGGGTGATCTTGCGCAACGCTTCCTCATATTACTCTGGACCACACCAAGACCTCACGGCTCCAAACTACAGAAAAAGTGAGGCCTTGCCTGGACATCCCCAGTAGGGTACTGCGGGCAAAGGGCATTGTTGCCACCAACAGCAATACGGCAGTCCAGGGAACCAGTGTCCTGGCATGGCTGGACCTCAGGGAGCTGCTTACCGGAGTGAGGGGGCCGGGGACCGGTGGGGGATCCTGATCAGCAAAACTGGACTTTAGTGCTATAGATGTTTAAAATATGTATTTCTTAATTTAGGGTTCAAAAAAAATAGTGGTTGTCTTATACATGGGGCCGTCTTATACACGTAAAAATACGGTAATTAGGATTAATTTGAATATATATCTTATCCATAAAATGCCAATTTTCATACCTATGTCAGTATGTAAGTAGAACGGCACTGCTCTGTATAAATAGGTAACACCAACTGCTCACTCTCAAAGAGGTTGAGAGGGCATGTCAAAGTAAATTCTATGAATAGCCCAGAATAGACTGCAAACTTGAATGAATATGTCTTTCTGTAAGGTGTTTTAAATAATGGTGCCTATGCAAAACATTTACATACCTGTTCTGTTTGAAACTTCTAGTATTTATAAGTCCTGTACTTTCCCATTCTTAAAAGGACACTAGACAGAATATTCAGTACATATTTGAACATGTGTCCTATTCATTTGTGCTTTTTATAATTACCTCCATGTTTCCTGATTAACTTTTTGTTTTTTGCTGTATCCAGTTTGAAATCTGATCTATTTGTATGTACTTTTTTGAGACAATATAAATCTTAAGATTACTCCAGAAGGTAACCACATGCTCATTGTATCTAGGCCAGATATTAGCAATCTATGGCACATGTGACATGCATGACAGTCGATGTACCTTCGCACAGCACTCAAGGCTGCCAGACCCAATCAGACTCTGGCATATGAGGAGTTCTAGTGGGACTTATATATGCTAGTGCAAACTCAGTGGTGATTGCAGGTGCTGAAGGACTGCCACACTTAGAGGAAGTGATCTCAGATCACTTCCTCCCCTCACTTGTGAATGGGAATCTGCACTGGAGTAGAGCAGTCTGCAGCAGCTATTGCAGCTCCTGTCCTTGACATGTACCTGGCCAGCCTTGTCCCCACTGGACAACGGGGAAGCTTCCCTCACTGCTAGATATAAATAAAGCTTCAGAAGAAGACACAAACACAAACACAACACCACTGGCCATTCACAAACATGCACACAATACCACAAGCAGTCTCACACATACGCCACCAAACACAAAATGTAACATTCATTCACACACATAGTTCCACAAGCAGCTCACATTTATAGGTATTATACACAATACTACAAAGTACTCATGAACATATACAATTTAACAGCCCACATACGCACAAATACACTGCTACAAAGCAACTGCAGCACCCATAAATAACACAATCAGAATACAGCAAAAACTAAATTTACAAATTAGGACCAGCACGTCAAAGATCTTCCTTTTGAACAGGACTACTAAAAGGAAGCTTACCTCTTGGCTAGAGAACTATACATCACATGTAAATGGAATACAATTTAAGGGAGTGCTATTTTTTCAAATATATTTATTTTTCTTGCAATAACAGAAACTTAATTGTAAATCTAGAAATTACAACATGGCTAAGATGATTTAAGCTACATGCTGTCTTTTCATTATGTCCACTATCATTTTTTTTAACCAATTATTTGCTCTTTTATACCCCAGTTGAAAAAATTTAGCGTTCTGCAGAACATGTTGGCTTTATATAAATGATAATAAAAATATGAATTAATGCGTAACTGTATCTTGCTCATTATAATCATGCTACTTTACCTAGAAATATATGATTTTGTAGGGAAACAAGTTTAACTTTTTAATCGCAAGATGAACAGTGTTGATAAAACTGTTTTGTGCTCAGGAGACCTATTAGTCTTATTTTAGAAGGCGCTAAAAATCATATTGCACAAACATAGTGACCTGTGATTTCACACTCATATGATAACTTTAATTTAGTCCCAATGCTCACAGCTTGGAAGCAAACTCAGGACATTTATCTCATGCCTTAGGATTCTAAAAGAACTCTACTTGGAGAATTTCAGAGTGTTTGGGAACAGGGGCGGACTGACCGGTCGGGCACTTCGGACATGGTCCGAGGGCCCGGCCGGGAGGGGGGCCCGCCATCAGGGGGCCCGGCCGCCCCTTTAAATGCTGCAGCCGCCTGAGCGCTCTCTTAAGAGCCTCAGGCGGCTGCAGCTTCTCACCTCCCCTCCCCTGTAGCTGTGCGGTCCGCGGTGCCCGGCCGGAGTGATAGGAAGGTGCTCAGTGTGCACCTTCCTGTCAGTCCGGCCGGGTACAGGAAACAGAAACTTCTGTTCCACGCGGAACAGGAGTTTCTGTTTCCGTTACCCGGCCGGACTGACAGGAAGGTGCACACTCAGTGTGCACCTTCCTATCACTCCGGCCGGGCACCGCGGACCGCACAGCAGCTCGGCCACGCTACAGGGGAGGGGGTAAAAAGAGAGTGGGAGGGGGGGGGGTAAAAAGAGAGTGGGAGGGGGGGGGGGGTAAAAAGAGAGTGGGAGGGGGGGGGTTAAAAAGAGAGTGGGAGGGGGGGTTGAAAAGAGAGGGGGGGTTAAAAAGAAAGTGGGAGGGGGGGTTAAAAAGAGAGTGGGGGGTTTAAAAAGAGAGTGGGAGGGGGGGTTAGAAAGAGAGTGGGGGGGGTTAAAAAGAGAGTGGGAGGGGGGGTTAAAAAGAGAGTGGGGGTTAAAAAGAGAGTGGGGTGGGGGGGTTAAAAAGAGAGTGGGGTGGGGGGGGTTAAAAAGAGAGTGGGAGGTGGGGGGTTAAAAAGAGAGTGGGAGGGGGGGTTAAAAAGAGAGTGGGAGGGGGGGTTAAAAAGAGAGTGGGTGGGGGGTTAAAAAGAGAGTGGGGGGGTAAAAAGAGAGTGGGAGGGGGGGTAAAAAGAGAGTGGGAGGGGGGGGTTAAAAAGAGTGGGAGGGGGGGTTAAAAAGAGAGTGGGAGGGGGGTAAAAAGAGAATGGGAGGGGGGTAAAAAGAGAGTGGGGGTGTAAAAAGAGAGGGGGTGTAAAAAGAGAGGGAAGGGGGTAAAGAGGGAAGGGGGTAAAGAGAGAGGGAAGGGGGTAAAGAGGGAGGGGGGGGTAAAAAGAGAGAGGGGGGGGTAAAAAGAGAGAGGGAGGGGGGTAAAAAGAGAGAGGGAGGGGGGTAAAAAGAGAGAGGGGGGTAAGAATAGAGAGGGAGGGGTAAGAAGAGAGGGAGGGTGGGTAAGAAGAGAGGGAGGGGGAGTAAGAAGAGAGGGAGGGGTAGTAAGAAGAGGGGGAGAGTAAGAAGGGGGGTAAGAAGAGAGTGAGTAAGAAGGGGGGTAAGAAGAGGGGGAGGGGGGGTAAGAAGAGGGGGAGGGGGGAGTAAGAGGAGGGAAATTGCCCCCTCCCCTGTCCGCAGGCACCGTGCGGGCAGCCGGCAGGGGAGGGAAGAAGAGAGGACCCGGGAGCTCAGCCTGCAGCTCCTCTGGGTCCTTCTTGCGCGAGCACAGATCGTTGCCGCGGTTACCACGGCAACGTTACGGCTCTTGCGAGAGTAAACTCTAGCCCTGGAGCTACGGGCTAGAGTTCACTCTCAACACTGTGACCACCAGGGATTCCCATAAACACACTGCCCCCACACACCATACACATTCACACACTGCCCCCCATACACACACACTGCCCCCACACACACCATACACATTTACACACATTGCCTCACACACACATACACTGCCCACCCATACACACACAGCCCCCCATACTGACATTGCCACACACATACACAGCCCCCTCATACACACATTGCCCCACACACCCTACACATTCACACACTACGCCCACTCACACACACTGAACCTTTCACACACACTGCACCCCTTACACATTGCACCACTGCTCCTATACCCTACTACAGCCTCATATCCCAGCAGACCCCAGGTAAGTTGTCAAACTGTTCTTAAACGGTTTGACTACTTACTCTGGGAGGGGGGCCCGGCCCTCCTGGCACCATAACGACTACACAGAGCAGTAGTGGTTATTGTGCATGGATTATTTCTTTAAATAATCTACAAGTGCCCCAGTAGCCAACAAGCCAGCCAGCCCACAGGCCGGCCGGCCAGCCAGCCAGCCAGCCAGCCCACAGGCTGGCCAGTAGCCAGCCAGCCAGCCCACAGGCCACCAGTTAGTCTTACAGCCAGCAAGCCCACAGCCTGCCAACCACAGCCAGCAAGCCACAGCCTGCCAGCCAGCAAGCCGCAGCCAGCAAGCCACAGCCTGCCAGCCGCAGCCAGCAAGCCCACAGCCTGCCAGTCGCAGCCAGCAAGCCCACAGCCTGCCAGTCGCAGCCAGCAAGCCCACAGCCTGCCAGTCGCAGCCAACAAGCCCACAGCCTGCCAGTCGCAGCCAGCAAGCCCACAGCCTGCCGGCAGTAGCCAGAAAGCCTACAGCCTGCCAGCCGCAGCCAGTAAGCCCACAGCCTTCCAGCAAGCCCACAGACTGCCAGCCAGCAACAGTAATTAAGGTAAGAGGAACCAACTTGGCCTAGGTATCAGCGAGCTATGTTGTGTTGCTATATTGTGAATAGGAACCAGAGTGTTGGAGACCCCCCTCCAGGCCCCATTAGACTCCATTGTAGTCTCTAATGGGACCTGGAGGAAATTCTTTCTAACACACTCTCTAAAGGACACTGAGATAGCCTCTGCTAGAATGCTCCCCCCCCTCCATGGCCCATTAGCCCTCAATTGTAGTCTCTACTGGGGCCTGGAGGCGACTGTTTCCAGCAGGGACACTGAGATGGCCTCTGTTAGAAAGACCCCCTTCCAAGCCTATTAGACTCCATTGTAGTCTCTAATAGGGCCTGGAGGGGATTCTTTCTAACACACTCTCTAAAGAACACTGAGAGAGCCTCTGCTAGAAAGACCCCCCTCCATGGCCCATTAGCCCTCAATTGTAGTCTCTACTGGGGCCTGGAGGCGACTGTTTCCAGCAGGGACACTGAGATGGCCTCTGTTAGAAAGACCCCCTTCCAAGCCTATTAGACTCCATTGTAGTCTCTAATAGGGCCTGGAGGGGATTCTTTCTAACACACTCTCTAAAGGACACTGAGAGAGCCTCTGCTAGAAATACCCCCCTCCATGGCCCATTAGCCCTCAATTGTAGTCTCTACTGGGGCCTTGAAGGGATTATTGCACTTTTGTTCCTTGTGTCTAAAGATTGTGTAGGGTGTGGCTGGAGGCAGTGCATGGAGGCGGGACATGGGTGGCGCTTGCTGCGGAGTATAGGTGGGGCCTGTAAGGGGGCCCTTGATTTATTTTGCCCGGGGGCCCTGAGGGTTCTCAGTCCGCCCCTGTTTGGGAATATTCTATCAAAGAGAGTGCTCAACTTTACAAAGTGTTTTGTTTTTTTAGATAATCATTGATATAATTAGTTGACATATTTGGTTAACAATGGCATAATGAGGAAGCCAGCTGTAGATTGTATCCTTTGTCACTAAACAGCAAATACTGAGCATCACCCAAGACAGCAACTCTTTCAAACTGTGATTGGGAGAAATAACCTACTTGATTCAGGGGCGGATCCAGAACCTTATCTTGGGTGGGGCACTGGTAGGAACAATCCAGGCACAATAACCACTACAGCTCTTTGTAGTGGTTATGGTGCCAGCAGTGCCATGGCACACTCCCAGAGTAAGTAGTCAAACTGTTTTAGAACAGTTTGATACCTTACCTAGGGTCTGCCAGGATAGGAGCTGTAGTAAGGGAAAGGGACTATAGTAGGGGATAGGGGTAGTAGTGTGTGTGACGTCACTGACATGTGGGGTGCAATGTATCTGTGTGTGAGGGGTGAAGTGTGTAAGTGAGGGGTGTGGTGTGTGAGAGGGGTGCAGTGTGTGAGGGATGCAGTGTGTGAGGGGTCTAGTGTGTGAGTGGTGCAGTGTGTGTGAGTGACGGTTGCAGTGTGTGTGTGTGTATGTGAGGGGTGCAGTGTGTGTGAGTGAAGAGTGCAGTGTGTGTGTATTTGTATGTGTGTAAAGGGTGCAATGTGTGTGAGGGGTAAAGTGTGCATGTGAGGGGTGCAGTGTGTGTGTGCGTGAATGGTGTAGTATGTGAATGGTTTAGTGTTTGTTTTTGTGAAGAGTCCAGTGTATGAATGGGGCAGTGTTTGTGTATGGAGGTGCAGTTTGTGCATGTATGGGGTGCAGTGTGTGCGTGTATGGGGGTGCAGTGTGTATATGGGGTGCAGTGTGTGTGTATGGAGGTTCGGTGTGTGTGTATAGGGGTGCAGTGTGTGTGTATGGAGGTGCAGTGTAGTGTGTGTATGGGGGTGCAGTGTGTGTGTGTATTGGGGTGCAGTGTAGTGTGTGTGTATGGGGTGCAGTGTGTGTGTATCGGGTGCAGTGTGTGTATGGAGGTGTAGTTTAGTGTGTGTATGGGAGTGCAGTGTGTGTGTATGGGGATGCAGTGTGTGTATGGAGGTGCAGTTTAGTGTTTGTGTATGAGTTGCAGTGTGTGTATATGGGGTGCAGTGTGTGTGTATGGAGGTTCGGTGTGTGTGTATGGGGGTGCAGTGTGGGTGTATGGAGGTGCAGTGTAGTGTGTGTATGGGGGTGCAGCGTGTGTGTGTATTGGGGTGCAGTGTAGTGTGTGTGTATGGGGTGCAGTGTGTGTGTATCGGGTGCAGTGTGTGTATGGAGGTGTAGTTTAGTGTGTGTATGGGAGTGCAGTGTGTGTGTATGGAAATGCAGTGTGTGTATGGAGGTGCAGTTTAGTGTTTGTGTATGGGGTGCAGTGTGTGTGTGTGGGGGTCAGTGTGTGTGTATGGGGGTGCAGTGTGTAAAAGTGTAGGAAGTTTTTGTGTGTTGGGGGGGCAGATCCATACAAATATATCTATATATGTTTTTATGTTTTGAATTAAAAATAATTATACTTTATATGCCCCCTCCCTTCTTACATTTGGATATTACTTCCCTGGTGGTCCAGTGGAGAATCCCTGATGGTCCTAGTGGTGAGAGTGAACACTAGCCTGCAGCTCCTGGGCTAGAGTTCACTCTTGCGAGATCCGGAGCGTTGCCACGGTAACCGCGGTGAGCGGAGGACCCATGCTGATATTATTTTGACATACCTCTATGACATTAGGCTGTTAGAACTCTCAGTTTTTCATTTAGGCACTAGACATGTGCAATTCGTTTCGGTCCAAATATGAATTCGGACGAATTTCGGGCAATTCGGACATCCGGATACTTCCGAATGTCCGAATAGCTGAATTGCTGAATTGCTGAATTGCCGAAGTTCCGAAATCGACGAATTTCTGAAGTGTTGAAGTGCCGAAGTTCTGAAGCACAGTATTGCCTAAGTACTAATATACTTACCCAGTGGAAGAATGAAGAATGTTACACTGTATACAAGTTTAAATAAAAAGTATACAAACATAGCCAGGATTCAGCTGTAAGCATTTGCAACACTTACAACAATCAAGTAACACGCATTCATATAAAATTTAAGTTATTTAGCCAGTTAATGGAATGACAGGAATGAATAAGTAGATAACTCCCTAAGTCCCACGGTATTAGGGAGCTATCTACTAAAAGGCTGAAAGACCTGAATTGGTCTTCAGCCAAATTTACTAATACTAAGTACAGATTACTTAGTATTAGTAAATTATGCCCCTACTCGTTATATCGCGAGTAGGGGCATGTCTAGTAAACAGTAAACTGTGTAATTTGACTCATTACTCTCTGATTGGTTACTTTCAATCCACCAATCAGAGTGTTGTTATGAGTCAAATTTCACAGCGTGGGAAAATTCCAAAGAACTTTCCCACGCTGTGTAAAATGACACAGATAACTCTGATTGGCTTAAACCAACCAATCAGAGTGTTCTTAGCATAATTGCATGGCAGGGCAAGGCTTTATAAGCCTTCCCCCGTCCTGCAGAGTTCAGTCTGCGCGGAGCCCTCCATGGGTGAAGATAGATTATTTTTTTGCGCTATTTTTTTTTTTTTATTTATTTTATTGCGACAGTTATTATGGATTTTTATTTGGCCTTTTTTGGGGCTGAATAAAGAAGATTTTAGAAAAAATAAGACATTAAATGGTAAGTTTTATTTATTTTTTTTACAGGTACTTAGTTAATGGTCCCCCTCATTATTTTTAGGGTGAGGGGTGTAGGTAGGGGTTAATTTTTGTTTTGGAGGGAGGTGATTAAGGGTTTGGGGACCCTTAGTCACCTAAGGGGGGTTACATTTTTATTTAGGGCACCAACCGCTTAGGGGTGGGGGCCAGGGGGGAGGACAATAGGTCCCCCCCTTATTCTACTTTAGGGCCCCCAACTGCCGCGCTGGGGTGGGGGCCAGGAGGGGGGACAATAGGTCCCCCCCTTATTGTTTTTTAGGGCCCCCACCCGCCACTCAGGGGTGGGGGCCGGGGGAGGACAATAGGTCCCCCCATTATTTTACTTTAGGGCCCCCACCATCTGATCAGGGGTGAGGGCCAGGGGGGGAGGCAATAGGTCCCTCCTTTAGTTTAAAAGCCCCCACACATGCTGCACGGGTAGGGGCTCGGGAGGGGCTGGGCACTGGTTAATAGACATGCCCCTACTTGCGGTATAGCAAGTGGTGGCAAAATGTACTAATACTAAGTAATTTTTCTTAGTATTAGTAAATTTGGCTGAAAGACCAATTTAGGTCTTTCAGCCTTTTGGTAGATAACTCCCCAATACCGTGGAAATTAGGGAGTTATCTACTAAACGGCTGCTAGAGAAGTCCCGAAGTACCGAAATCCCAGAGTGCCGCAATCCCGGAGTGCCAAAAGGCTGAAGTGCCGAAGTTCCCAAATTCCGAAGTGCCAAACCGAGCCAAAGTGCCGAAGTTCCGAATTGCCGAAGTCCAGAATTTCGGAATGCGAACCGAACCGAAATTTTCCCCATGCACATGCCTATTAGGCAGTTAGACTAGTTATTTAAATCTTGATAGGTGCCCAGGACGGCACAGATTTATTATTTCTTTTTTTTCACTTGACACTAGTCTTTCTGTTATTTACTAGGAAGTTAGACTTGCACTGATAGGTGCCCTTGAAGGCACAGCATTTATATCATTCCTCCTTATCACTGATGCTATTTTGTTTATACTTTTACTTCAGTAATCTCTTTTTATTACTTTCTATTTAGGCAGCACTATTAGATTTACCTTTCTAGATTTAAGATTTTGTGTATATTGCTGCAGTAGTTATTAAGACTCCATACACACGTTTTCTTTTTCCTATATCTCCATACAACCACAGTTGATATATATGAGCGCTTATTAAAGTGCAAGTGTTATATCGATTGACGGTGCTAATAAAATTAATTTCTTAGCTGCTACCACACTGTAATGTGCAATTCTCCAAAAATCACATCAAAGACATTTTTTTTTGTATCAGATTCAGTGGAGCCCTTAAATATGTGCATGAAACTTAATAGTACACCTAGTGCAAACAAGGAATATATATACCGTATTTTTACATATTCTTGAACATCCAATGCTATGTATACCTTTAACAAAAAAAAATGGAATAGTGCAGAAATAGTGCAGTACCCTTATGTACACAAGTATGATAAACACATAAATTGGAACACTCACATATTCCAGAGCTATAACCTAGGTTATAGCACTGGAATATGTGAGTGTTCCAATTTATGTGTATATCACACATGTGTACATAAGGGTACTGCACTATTTCTGTGTTGTTGTTTTTTTAAAGGTATACACAACATTGAATGTTCAAGGATATGTAAAAATACGGTATATATATATATATATATTCCTTGTTTGCACTAGGTGTACTATTAAGTTTCATGCACTTATTTGAGCGCTCCACTGAATCTGGTACAAAAAAAATCTCCAAATAACCGTTTAGGCTATATTTCCCCTCTTTTCCTTAGATTGATATAATTCTAAGAAATAGTTGCTACATTTGTCTCCACCTTGAATACTGACTTTATCTTGCTCTTCATGTGCAACAATTATTTAGAAATCTAATTGTAACAGTATCTTCCTCTTTGAGACAACCTAGCCTGGGATTTCTCATTAGTTTACTAGTCTATATCCATTACTCAATGCATCCTATTGTATAGGTCTCGATATATAATTAATTACTGACTGTATTATTATTTTTTCTACGTTCCCTTACATTTGTTATTCACTTGTTTTAATGTATGTGTGTACTTATCATTAGTTTTTATTTTATTACTATTAAAAGTTATGTTTTAGGATTTATCCTTAGCTTAGGGCAGTGTATTTTTGTTTTGTTTATAATTCTAAATCAGGGTTAACCCCATCACTGCCCTATGACTCTTTTCAGACATAATTAGCTTCCAACGTTCTCCTTAAATACATTCTTAAAGTCTCTCAATCCCTGATATATGTTGGAGATGTGGGAGTACCAAGGGTTCTTTAATTAATGTATGGCGGTCATGCCCACTTATTCAACAATATTTGCATACGGTACTTTTCAAAATGAGAGAGATTGCGAGGAGGACACGATTACATTTCTTCGCAGAGGCTCTCCTGAATCAGTTTGATTTCTCCATTTTCCTACAAATTAGGAAACAGATTTTATATTTTTTTTATATTTACATTTTGCACATGCCTAATCTCCTTTAATAATATTTTTTTTGCATACTCAGAAATGGCATTGCAAAAATGGCTGATATTTCGTAACCATTAAGCCAAGCAATTTTGAAGGCATTTTTGCATATCAGCACAATCATAGACACCATTTTCCTGTTTTTTGTCTGCTCCGCAAATTGGTTTCAGTATCGAAACTCAGTTGAGCCGACAAGTTGCATGAAATAAATTCTGCCAAACTCAAAGTAGTTGGGAAGAACTGAATTTTCCTGCACTAGTCTTCTAACTATGCATGATGTGACAAAGAATATGTTTTTTGTTGTAACCGTACACGATTATCTTTCTTTCCACATAACTAATTAAATATACTATGCCTTATATATAGTTATTTGTATATAAATGTGCTGAGATAGACAGTATATATTTATAATTATAAAGAGAGAACAAGAGAGGAGGAGAGAGAGACTTACATATAAATTATATTTTGTAAGGTTTCCTGCTTGCTTCAAACCAATTTAATAAAAGTAGTTAGGACATCACTCTGTTAACCCATTCAGTGCAAGAATCAGGCCCAACAGTAACTTGTTATGTTTACCTACAATGAGCTTAGTGTTATATATTATAGCCACTTGTAAATCATACAAACTGTATAACCATCTTAGTCCTGGCTGCCAACATTTTATAACGTATTCCTGAGAATTAACCTTTGCTGCCCACATACTGACATCTTGTACTACTGATGTTAAAATATATTTTATCCTTAAGAGACTTAAATAGGCTGTAAAGTCTGGCACTTACTTAAATACTGTAGTTATGTGGATAATTGTGTTTTTTTTCTTTAATCTAATATTTTATAAAATGCAATACTAGACAGAGTACGTTGGTCAGTTGGCACGGTTACAGGAAATAAGGTGTCATGCAGGGAATTTGCCCCAATTCAGAGTAGCTCTGTGCACCTTTGCCAGTAATTTTTTTTTTTTTTTTTTAAGTTAACTCTAATGTAGGTAGTACTGGCAAATGTTCTTTATCAGATGCTTGATACACACCTGTCTGAGAGTGGAAAGGGTGTTTTAGAGTAAGCTGCCCAGCACAACATTAAATACTCTAAATACTAGAGCTAACTTAGAGATAAACCACAGGAAAATGTGTGTTTGGTAAACACTGTGTTTATGTAAATTAGTGACCGCTGTCACTTACTATTAACTTCTATTCAAATAAAAGGAAACTACTTAATTGTTAAACCAGTGCTGAATGCTATTTAACATATGTCATAAAATGGAGGCTATCTGATGAAAAATTCTTGTCATGCATGCACTCACTTCTATACATTTCAGATAAAAAGATATTAATTTCATAATTAAAAATAATCTTGTGTAAATACCCTGCAGGTCTCGATGAATCAAACACATACTGTGTGTCAGACTTCCCACTGTCTTCAAGTGGAATGCATTGGCTGGATAATTAGATAGTACATATTTTTTAACCTTATTTGCATGCATATTATATTTTTTGCACACTGACAAGCAGCAGTAACAACAAAAGTCAGATTACCACAGGGAATTCCCACAAAGAAGTCTTCATTCCTTATAATTTACAGCCTAAATTAAAATAATTTGATCTTTGACAAGGATGAAATGTCAAGCAGAGGGGGGTGCTCAACAAGCCACGGCCTGTGGCTTCTGAAATCTGCCTAATTTATGTCAGTCACTTCATAATACATATTTAAGTATTACACAAAAAAGATGATAAATATGCAATCTGACACCTTTGGTATTTCCCTGCTGTTAATTTATAAAGGTCTGGAGTCCCCAAACCTACTGGAATTATTTAAATAGGAGGAGATATGCAGAGTAGGTTAGAGATGCGTTGGTTTCCATTTTCTCTTAATATTGAGCACAGCAGGAAGTACAATACGGCAATTATTTGGCTTTGCTTCAAAACCCCACTGTGACTAGTTAGGCTAGTTAGTTTCACGTTTAGCAAAAGGGTTTCTAATTAACACTACATACACGCGCATCCACACTCCGATTAGTTTGCACTTTTCCAGTTCCAGTGGATATCGAGTGAAAAAATTGGAAACACTGAATTATTTTAATAGGGTGCGAATTCAAGAGCAGTTCCAATTTTAGCAAGAGATAATACATATATTACATGGCTTAAATTTAATTTATTTTGGTAAAACAAGTTTAATTTTTATTAAGTTCGTACATAATGCTCAGATAGAATATATGATGGTATTTTAGCACCACTGCTCATTTATTCTGGCTCCCTTAATTTAATTCACTAATTTACTAACTTGAAACCGCTATTTGCATGGTACATTAGAGTTACTGTATTCTTGATATATGTATGGGAAGTTCATCATTAATTGGAGTAACATTTATGCTTGTGAATGTGGTTTAAGTGCTTTACAATCATTGGTGAAAACAGAGATGAAGAAGAACGGTTTCTGTAAACTTTCAATTAAACTAAAAATATTTCTTAATACAGCTCTTATGAACAATATAAGGTGGCAAACTATAGGAATATGACATCATATATACCTTAAACTTGATTTGATGATTTCTCCTCAATAAAATTCTACACACCTTGCAATGTATTCTTACTGTATTGTCAGAAGGCACCAGACATGCCCAAAAATACTTTTTAAAGAGCATCAAATTTAATCTATACATTTTCCTAGCAGATATTTAAATTGGTAGAAAATCCTGTTTAAAAATTGTTTGTTTTTTTCTCCCAGCTGTCAATCAATTATTTGGCATAGACTCTATGCTAAATGATAGATTGATAAAGTAGAGTGCTCTCCATGCATAGCTACCACAGTGAAGGAGCTGTTGGCACTATGGTAAATCCCTAGCGGTGGCTGACAGCGCTGGTTCGGAAAAATATAGGAACAAAGTGACTGACATCACTCTATTCAGATGCCAGCATGTTGTCAGGGAGGAAGTCTGCCTTGTTTGGGGAAGCATCCACAACCAGGATAAATCAATGAAAAGACTGAGTGGAGTGCAGGCAGATCGGAGGGGAATGTTACATAAGTGTAAAACCTACCTCTTTAATGAGGTAGTGGCGGGTCATAAAGCACTTTATCAGTGTTTTGACCATTCTTCCTTTATTGAAATAGTATAAACTGGTAAATGTCCGACACTGATTCATTGTGACAGTCAAGACAATTACAAAAAACTTACGGGAACAATAGGTTGAAGAGGACCCTACTCA
Source organism: Pelobates fuscus (assembly GCF_036172605.1). Lineage (NCBI taxonomy): Eukaryota > Metazoa > Chordata > Amphibia > Anura > Pelobatidae > Pelobates > Pelobates fuscus. The sequence continues at coordinate 330,907,972 of NC_086320.1, read as the reverse complement.
ATCGAGCTTACATTCTATAGGAGGTGGGGTGTAAAACACATTAGGACAGGAATTTGCAGTCAAATAAGGTGGGAGTGAAGCAGAGCTGGAGGAGAGAGTAGATCGCTGCCCTTTAGGAGAGAGCAAGAGACAGGTATGTGAGGTAGAGGTTAGTCTTGGAGGCCATAAGCTTTCCTAAAGAGATGGGTTTTAAGGCACTTCTTAAAAGATGCAAGACTAGGAGAGAGTCTGATGGCAGTAGGCAGGCTATTCCATAGGAAGGGAGCCGCCCGCGAGAAGTCCTGCAAGCATGAGTTGGACGTACGAGTGCGGACAACGGACCGGAGGTGGTCACGGGCAGAGCGGAGAGACCGAGAAGGGACATACCTATGGATCTGTGAGGATATATAAGAGGGGCTAGAGTTGTTCAGTGCTTTATAGGTGTGAATTAGTACCTTGAATTGACTCCTATAGCATACAGGAAGTCAATGTAAGGACTGACAGAGGGGTGAGGGGTGAGGTGTGAGAGAACCAACTAGAGAGGAAAATCAGTCTGGCAGGAGCATTCATTATGGACTGTAGCGGTGCAGTACGGCTCTTGGGAAGACCAATCAGGAGAGGGTTACAATAATCCATGCTAAAGCATGGACAAGCTCCTTAAATAGATGAGGAATTGCCAAATGAATTCACTGTCACAAGAAGGTGAGCAAGTAGGTTACAGATATTTCAAACTATGCAGATGACAAGCAGACATGAAAGAGTGGTGGGTATTCTTCAGAAAAGTATAAACAAACAAGAATAACAATTATTTTACTTACTAATTATTTTACTTACTTCAATCTCAATTGCCTCGTGCAATTTTTTACAGGTTGCTGAGAACGTCTCAGAGGTGCCAAATTCAAAGTACCAAAATTTATTCTTCATTCTAGGAAAATAAAACATATTTACCTTAGTGTTATTTCACAATTAAAATTCATCCAAGGTGTTTATATGTAAAATAAATTTTACAAACTATTAACTTTCCCCTTATAATGTATGCACAAGAGTGTCCAGCTATAAGGTACTTTTGGAAACTTGTTGGCATACCCTTAAACCAGATCCTGAAGATAATATAAAGCACTAATAGGAGATATGCACTGTGACAAAAGAAAAATATTGCGGCACTCCTTTTTTCAGCATGGGTTTTCATGTAGTTTGGTTCCATGGTAAGAACTTGAGCACTATAATCAGGATTTTCAAACTATTTTTTTTTCCAGATACTAAACAGTGTCAAGCATACCATCGTATGGGAAATAAACAGCATGACATAGTGGTCAATATGTTATATGATTTGATTTCTGAATCTTTTTTTTAAAGACGAATTTTAATAGACATGCATGATTTGATGATCACTTATGTTCTCCTTCCTATTCTATTTGCTGCACTGATACTACAGTGTTAATTTTATTACCAATCAATTTTCTGATATCTGTGTTTGTGTAGATACATAAAAATGCTTGTGTGGGTCACTAATTTCAGAAATAGAAAAAATAAGGCAGAAAGAAATTATTTGAATGCACCTTTCAAATTTTAGAGAAAAATACGGGAAATGACTTACCATTACTAAGACTTAATAAAATACACTTATTCTAAGTCTTGTAACCTCACTAAAAATGCCCAATTCTGAATAGCTATCACTATAATACAAGCTCAGAAGCCTTCTGGAGCCACTGACCGCTCTGCTTATAAGGAATCCCGAATCCCACATTGGTACCTGCATGCTCGTCCACATAGTATTGCATATCAAATCAAGTGACATATAATATCCATAAAAACATTTATTAATGGTATAAATAAGTCATTGCACTGCTAAAAAAGGTTACAGAACAAAGCCTCAGATGCTTGCACATATTGCATTAGTTTATCTAACAGCTTTTTGTGATGCCTTGCTCTCTGCTGGCATTATCTGAACTAGCATCCTTATGTACATGTTCAAAAAGTTCCCTAATGCCAAACAGACAGCCAATAAAATAAATAAATAAAACAGCTATTAAAAACTAATCCTAAACGTATTTTGCACATGCACATCAATTGCTTTTTTGTTTCTCTAAGTACGCGTTCTGTTGTTCATGCAGTCTACCTTGTATCTAAATGTATGTACTGAACTTATTATTATTTTTTATTATTATTATTATTAGCATTAATATGGCACCAATATACTCCACAGTGCTTTACAATTATAAAAAGGGGAATATCTGACAAGTTATTTACGTACAGAAGAGGTGAAGAAAGCCCTGCTCGAAAGAGCTTACAATCTATTATTATTATTACTATGTTTGGCATTTATATAGTGCCAACAGTATTCTGCAGCGCTTTACAATATTATGAAGGGGGAAATTTAACAATAAATGAGAAAATTACAAAATGTTACAGGAATAGTAGATTGATGAGGACACTGGACAAATATATACACCAAAAACAAGTAAAAAAAAACAGGCGCTAGTAATAAATGTTTAAAAACATAAATATAAATACCAAGGAAAGTTATAAAAAGAAGCAAAACAAGTGTAAAGCTCCAACAAACACTCATACAATACAAAAAAAAACTCAACATTAAGGTGCGCTGTCTTTAAGACCAAATTTCTAAAGTGCCACAAGTGCAAAATGTAACAAAGTGCAAAATGATATAAAGTGCATTCAATGTGTACAGTGATAATACCATATAGGATATACTTATACATAAATATTTGCGTCCTCTCCAATTATAGTGAACATATGGAAGGGAGAGACACAGAAACAACAACAATAGTGTAAATCTGTTTAAAAAAACAACTTATGGTGAAATAAAAATAGAGTTTGCACTCACAAAGATAGAGCAGAAAAAAGCCTGCTCTAACTGTATCAGCTTCTTCAAATATTCCCTTTGGGAAAATGACTGCACGGACGAAATATTCCAATTCACATATTTATTGCCCAACACAGCACAGGTACTTCACCCTCCTCTGTATACAGTACACGTTCACGTATAACAAGCCGTTCACAAATAGGGGTGTCGACCAATCCCTCAGTTCCCAGCTCAGTTGGTTTTTTAACAGATTTACACTATTGTTGTTTTTTCTGTGTCTCTCCCTTCCATATGTTCACTATAATTGAAGAGGATGCAAATATGTATGTATAAGTATATCCTATATGTTATTATCACTGTACACATTGAGTGCACTTTATATCATTTTGCACTCTGATACATTTTGCACTTGTGGCACTTTAGAAATTTGGTCTTAAATAAACAGCGCTCCTTAATTCTGAGTTTTTTTGTACTGGACAAATATAGCTTACAGTCTATAGGAGGTTGCCATAAAACACAATAGGTAAGGAGATAGCAATCAAACAAGGTGGGAGTGAAGAAGAAATCGAGAGAGTGGAGTGCTGCTCTTTAGAAGAGAGCAAGGGGCAGGTATGTGAGATAGAGGTTACTCTGGGAGGCCATAAGCTTTTCTGAAGAGATGGGTTTTGAGGCACTAATACGATTGAAAAATAGGGGAGAGTCTGATGGAGTAGGCAGGCAGTTCCAAAGAAAATGAGTCCTTTGTGAGAAGTCCTGCAAGCACATATTAGCAGCTGACAGGAGAAGGTCACTGGCAGAGCAGAGAGACCAAGAAAGGGCCTATGAATCAGTGAAGAGATGTAACAGGGGCTAGAGTTGTTCAGTGCTTTAAGTGTTCATATTTTGAATTGACTCCTTTAGGATGCAGGAAGCTAATGTATGGACTGTCAGAGGGGTGAGGTGTAAGAGGAACAATAGGAGAGGAAAATCAACCTGGTGCCAGCATTCATAACAGACTGTAGTGGAGCAGTACGGCTTCTGGGAAGACCAATTAGGAGTCAATTACAATAATCAATATAAGAGATTACCAGAGCATGATCAAGCTCCTTAGCAGCATCTTGCGTAAGAAAGTGGCGGACGTGGGAAATGTTTTTGAAGTGGAATCAACAGAATTTGGCTACAGACTGGACATTAGGCTCAAAGGTGAGGCCAGAATCAAATATACACCCAGACAGCAAGGTTGCAAGGATGGACTGATGTGGGTAAATCAACTTGAAGGGAGAGTGAAAGAGGAGGATCAGTATTAAGAGGAGGAAAGACAAGAAGCTCAGTTTTTGAGAAATTAAGTTTCAGAAATCTATGTATTGTGTTATATTTATTGTAACCCTAAGTATCATCATGTGTACCTCTTATTTTTCTCCTTTACAGCAGTTATAGAAATGTATATAATGTAATGCATATTTTTTAAATGTAATGCAAGTTATACTATTTGTTTTCTAGACATTAACTTTAAATTAAACTTTATGAGATAATATGTACTTTACAAGTTATTGTCATAGGGGAGATCCTAAAACATCTAAAATCTCCTACCATCTCAACCCTAAATGTATGCAGTTTAAATGTAATTCTACAATGCAAACAATCCAGTGCAAGAACAGATATGACCTCTTAATATCCATTGGTGGGCTTTGTCATAGACAACTGAAAACCATCAGGACTTCAGCAGCCAGATCATTAACAAAGCAGTAATGAAGCATTTCACAAACTGAGTCAAATAAGTATATGCCAAGCAAATGTATCATGTGCACATCGCAAGAGACCATTCATCTATCAGTATAGAAATAGCAAAGGTGGACAGTGTTGAAGAAGGACACTTGTTATGAGGGTTTACATTTGGAAGGTATCATACTTGTAAGGTGTCAAGCATAGCCTATAGGATCTTTCACTCAGTTTCCTGGTAAGCTTTCCATTGGTGATATGGAACAGAAACCCAGGGGAAAAGCATTTACAGTATACAATTGTTCAAATGTTGCAGAAACAAGTGGCAAAACTAATATGGCGACTGTGTTCTAATCTAGAGCCAGAAACAGAACCCGTCAAACTTCCTGTCTAGAAACTCATGAAGGATCAAAATAATTGCTGCAGGCAGTGCTGAGAAGATCAAAAAATACCCAATTTGTGGTATCTATAGTTTTATGGCCAGTGAAGAGTCAGACGGCTATACATGAGAGTTGGGTTTCAGGGGCTTATGGAAAATACAGCTATTTTTCAAACAAACTAATCAGAACCGAGCTCTAGAAGACGGGAACTTGAGTTAAAAGAGCCACAGGACTACAGCCACAGGATCATCAAAGGCAGTCACCCCCAAAATATACAATATCTAAAGTTATAAAATATTAGGGCCCTGGATTAAGGTGGGATCATTAACACTAGGTCCAACATCCAAGAGCCCCAGAACCTACTGTGGACACCAAGGGTATCATGGAGGCTGTCTGTTCTTTTTTCAATAGTATAGATGCATGTAATATTAGCAATTAATTACAATCTCAAGCTCAAGGAAGCTCAAGGAAGCTCAAGGAAGCAGGCTGAAGGGTCAGTGTTAGGACCCGCTTAGGGGGGTCTGCCTTGACGTTGGCAGGCGGGCATTCCCTCCAATGGCCATTGGAGCAACTAAATGACCTCCATTTGTCTAAATATACATAGGGATTAAGGAGAAAGCGCAAGTAACATTTTCTTTTCTTTGGTTTTTACTATATATTGGGGCTGATGTGTGTTGTAGTCCTTGCTGCTTAAGCGCAGGACTTCTCTATTTGTATTTACTTTGCATCACACAGCCTGGTTACAATGCTGCTACCCATCCCATGTGTTCCCTAATAAGGGTTAATAAGTATAGGGGTGTATATAAAAAATACCCCTTTCTGTCTCATTAGCGATATCTTTGCCAGAAGCTTAAGGAAGCAGGCTGAAGGGTCAGTGTTAGGACCCACTTAGGGGGGTCTGCCTTGACGTTGGCAGGCGGGCATTCCCTCCAATGGCCATTGGAGCAACTAAATGACCTCCATTTGTCTAAATATACATAGGGATTAAGGAGAAAGCGCAAGTAACATTTTCTTTTCTTTGGTTTTTACTATATTTGGGGCTGATGTGTGTTGTAGTCCTTGCTGCTTAAGCGCAGGACTTCTCTATTTGTATTTACTTTGCATCACACAGCCTGGTTACAATGCTGCTACCCATCCCATGTGTTCCCTATTAAGGGTTAATAAGTATAGGGGTGTATATAAAAAATACCCCTTTCTGTCTCATTAGAGATTTTTGCCAGAGGCTCAAGGAAGCAAGGTGAATGGTTAGAGTTAGGACCCACCTAGGGGGGTCTGCCTTGATGTGGCAGGTGGGCTCAATCCTCTCATGGCCATTGGAGGTAACTAAAAGAGATTTCTGGCACGTTGGCAGGCGGGCATTCCCTCCAATGGCCATTGGAGCAACTAAATGACCTCCATTTGTCTAAATATACATAGGGATTAAGGAGAAAGCGCAAGTAACATTTTCTTTTCTTTGGTTTTTACTATATATTGGGGCTGATGTGTGTTGTAGTCCTTGCTGCTTAAGCGCAGGACTTCTCTATTTGTAATTAATTACAATCTACAAATTGATAAAAAAAAAAAAAGAGATTTCTGGCACTTGTTAAATATGCATGTGGCAGCTTGAACTTTCCAAACCAGAGTCTCTTCTGGATACTGTATAGCAAGAGTGCCTAAAATGTAGATCCCCAGATGTTGTTGAACTACACGTCCCATGACGCTTTGCATGCCTTTGGAATGCCTTTAGAATGGCAAAGCATCTTGGAAGCTGTCCTCAAATCCAAGTAGGAGTACAGCAATAAGCCCTGCATTCTATGTGCAAAAAATACGAAGGGGTTTGTTGAACTGTCAGCTGATACTGAGCACCTACAATATCTAAGGGTGGCAGGTGTTGTTTACATAATATTTATTCATTTTTAATTTAAAAAAATCAAACATTTCAAAAGTGGTGAAAACACGATTTAAGCAGTTTTAATGTGCTTTTGACATAGGAAACATGTCTAATGACAGTACCATTTAAAATCCATTCTGAAGAACAGAACCCATGTAGCCATACTTTGGCATAGATTAAAATGACATTTATGTAAAAAAGCTCAATGTGTTTGGAAAATTGAGCTCAACTCATCTAAGCTTATGAATGGAGTGCTTTGTATAACTTCCTTACTATGAGTTCTTTACAGTACAGCAAAGTCAACACAGTTAAGGTTCATTGGAAGAGTTAGATTTTCAAGAAACAAAGTTCCTTCTAAATTCTATAAGAACAAGGTTTTTATTTAACGGCTCTGGTGCCAATTTATTGCTAACCACAGTAAGTACTGTGTTGTATATTACACGTGCAATGTACTTTTCAGTTAGCATGATTTATGTCAATTTATTGCTTTCTTACTCATCAAGTAATTTGTGTTTACATAAAGAAATCCACATGAGTCGTAAATAATTTGGCTCATTTATAATAGAGTTGTAATGCTTAAAGACAACTTTATTAAACCGTGAGGTTTTAAAATCCCTTTGCTGTTTTTGTTTTACTACTGTGGACCTATATTAACAATCAAATTCGACAAAAAAAAATAAGATAGTCAATTTCCTTTGTGAAATATTGTCATCATTGAGGCCTGCAAAATACTATGGAACAGAAATATTTTAAACAGAACATGTTTTGTCAAAAATACATTTGTTCTATGTTCCATTTAATAATGTTTTACTTTGTTTCTTTCTATATATGTGTTCATTCCCCTCCTCTTGCTCTTCTCTTTGTGCAACATTTAACTATTTGTTCTCCTTCTCATCCATGCTACCTTGGAAAAAAAAATGTCATCTTTAATAACCATCATTCTGCTTCTAAGCCAGTTCCAGTAAGCAATGCATGTTGGTAATGTTTTCTAACATTCAGCCAAATTTATTTTAGAAAACTTTATCCACTTATGGACCAATGACTTTTTGAGATGCAATGGATTTGTGACCAAGGCATTTTTGGCATGCATTTATTCCATTTCCTCGTTTTTTGTTTAAGGACACCCATACATCCTATGTACACACCAAGTGCAAGTAAAGAAAACTAACTCAAAATAGATTCACTAATTAGTCATGATTGTTAAAATGCCCAATACGTCTAGGATTTCAATATTTTTTTCTAAGTTATAAAACAAATACTGCAATGAGTGAATTATGGATTTAAATGTAAAATGTTGCAAACTTTGGCATGCTAAGATTACAGCTTTAATTGTAGACACCTAATCCAAAACTGCTACACAAGAGAATATATTTGTAGAAAGTACATACCCCAGGCTATGTAATTAAGATCGTTTTTATACTTTTCATTTAACCATTTTATCACAAACCTAGGTCAAATTAGTATTTCTTTTGTTTGTTTTTTCTCACATATGTTTTATTCACAGACCATAAATGTCCCACCACTGTAAACACCACATATTTGTATTCTGCTACTGTTCTTGAGTACAATGATACCCCACATGTATACATTTTCCCCTTATCCTGCACCTAATCCAACCCATAATCCAACACCTTTTTTTACCCCTAATCCAACCCCTAATTTGATGCTTATCCAACCCTAAATCTAACCCATAATCCTACTCATAATCCTACCAATAACTCAAATCCTAATCCCACCCCCTAATCCCACCTATCAAGGGATTCCCTCTGCTGATGCCTGTACTGATAGCACTCACATCAGCAGAGGGATTTCCTAGCTCACACAGTGCAGAGGGATCTGTGAGCCTTCTGTACAGTGTGATTGCAGGATGCGAAGGAGAGCTCACTCCCATGCTGCAGCTCCTCACACAGAGCCCAACATCGATCCTGCTGCAGGGGGCAAGCAGGGAGACCCTGGGGATCTTCATGACACTGGGAAGCAATGTGATAGGCTGGGTTGGGCAAAATATTTTGTACATTTACTGTAAGAGTAGGCTGGGTTGGGCAAAATATGTTGTACATTTACAGCAAGAGTTTTGCATCTGATCTTAAAGTGAAGCATTCAGAGGTTACATTTACAAGATTCATGCGGTTATTAATTAGATAAGTATAGCTTTTTATTGATATTCTGATATTCTGACACTGTAGGCACCCAGACCACTTAACCTCATTGAAGTGCTCTGGGTGCTGTCTCCTTTTTCCCTTTGTTTACATTGCAGCTCTAAGTCTGCCCACACTAGACTAGCCACTAGAGGGCTTCCAGAATCGAAATGGACCTTTGGTCAGTTATCTGATGATGGACGTCCTCACGGTCTGCATGAGGACCTCCAGCGTCAGATTTTTCCCCATAGAAAATCATTGATGAATGCTTTCCTTTGGGGAAATCCTAATGCGAGCGCGGCCATTGCGCGGAGCCTGATCCAGCACCGAAGGACACCGAAGTGACTGAAGGGGGCACCGTAGAAATTTATAGTGCCAGGAAAATTGCTTTGTGGCAGGTGGGCTCAATCCTCTCATGGCCATTGGAGGTAACTAAAAGACCTCCATTTGTTTTAAAAATACATAGGGATAAAGGATAGAGCGCAAGTAACATGTTTTTCTTTGGTTTTTACTATGTATTGGGGCTGATGTGTACTGTAGTCATTGCAGCCGCCCAGTAGTGATGGGAGTTGAGCGCAGGACTTTTCTTTCTGCATTTGTATCCAATTTTTGTATTACTCAGCCTTGTTACAATGCAGCCGCCCATCCCATGTGTTCCCTATTAAGGGTTAATAATGTATAGGGGTGTATATAAAAAATACCCCTTTCTGTCTCATTAGAGATTTTTGCCAGAGGCTCAAGGAAGCAAGGTGAATGGTTAGAGTTAGGACCCACCTAGGGGGGTCTGCCTTGATGTGGCAGGTGGGCTCAATCCTCTCATGGCCATTGGAGGTAACTAAAAGACCTCCATTTGTTTTAAAAATACATAGGGATAAAGGATAGAGCGCAAGTAACATGTTTTTCTTTGGTTTTTACTATGTATTGGGGCTGATGTGTACTGTAGTCATTGCAGCCGCCCAGTAGTGATGGGAGTTGAGCGCAGGACTTTTCTTTCTGCATTTGTATCCAATTTTTGTATTACTCAGCCTTGTTACAATGCAGCCGCCCATCCCATGTGTTCCCTATTAAGGGTTAATAATGTATAGGGGTGTATATAAAAAATACCCCTTTCTGTCTCATTAGAGATTTTTGCCAGAGGCTCAAGGAAGCAAGGTGAATGGTTAGAGTTAGGACCCACCTAGGGGGGTCTGCCTTGATGTGGCAGGTGGGCTCAATCCTCTCATGGCCATTGGAGGTAACTAAAAGACCTCCATTTGTTTTAAAAATACATAGGGATAAAGGATTGAGCGCAAGTAACATGTTTTTCTTTGGTTTTTACTATGTATTGGGGCTGATGTGTACTGTAGTCATTGCAGCCGCCCAGTAGTGATGGGAGTTGAGCGCAGGACTTTTCTTTCTGCATTTGTATCCAATTTTTGTATTACTCAGCCTTGTTACAATGCAGCCGCCCATCCCATGTGTTCCCTATTAAGGGTTAATAATGTATAGGGGTGTATATAAAAAATACCCCTTTCTGTCTCATTAGAGATTTTTGCCAGAGGCTCAAGGAAGCAAGGTGAATGGTTAGAGTTAGGACCCACCTAGGGGGGTCTGCCTTGATGTGGCAGGTGGGCTCAATCCTCTCATGGCCATTGGAGGTAACTAAAAGACCTCCATTTGTTTTAAAAATACATAGGGATAAAGGATAGAGCACAAGTAACATGTTTTTCTTTGGTTTTTACTATGTATTGGGGCTGATGTGTACTGTAGTCATTGCAGCCGCCCAGTAGTGATGGGAGTTGAGCGCAGGACTTTTCTTTCTGCATTTGTATCCAATTTTTGTATTACTCAGCCTTGTTACAATGCAGCCGCCCATCCCATGTGTTCCCTATTAAGGGTTAATAATGTATAGGGGTGTATATAAAAAATACCCCTTTCTGTCTCATTAGAGATTTTTGCCAGAGGCTCAAGGAAGCAAGGTGAATGGTTAGAGTTAGGACCCACCTAGAGGGGTCTGCCTTGATGTGGCAGGTGGGCTCAATCCTCTCATGGCCATTGGAGGTAACTAAAAGACCTCCATTTGTTTTAAAAATACATATGGATAAAGGATAGAGCGCAAGTAACATGTTTTTCTTTGGTTTTTACTATGTATTGGGGCTGATGTGTACTGTAGTCATTGCAGCCGCCCAGTAGTGATGGGAGTTGAGCGCAGGACTTTTCTTTCTGCATTTGTATCCAATTTTTGTATTACTCAGCCTTGTTACAATGCAGCCGCCCATCCCATGTGTTCCCTATTAAGGGTTAATAATGTATAGGGGTGTATATAAAAAATACCCCTTTCTGTCTCATTAGAGATTTTTGCCAGAGGCTCAAGGAAGCAAGGTGAATGGTTAGAGTTAGGACCCACCTAGGGGGGTCTGCCTTGATGTGGCAGGTGGGCTCAATCCTCTCATGGCCATTGGAGGTAACTAAAAGACCTCCATTTGTTTTAAAAATACATAGGGATAAAGGATAGAGCGCAAGTAACATGTTTTTCTTTGGTTTTTACTATGTATTGGGGCTGATGTGTACTGTAGTCATTGCAGCCGCCCAGTAGTGATGGGAGTTGAGCGCAGGACTTTTCTTTCTGCATTTGTATCCAATTTTTGTATTACTCAGCCTTGTTACAATGCAGCCGCCCATCCCATGTGTTCCCTATTAAGGGTTAATAATGTATAGGGGTGTATATAAAAAATACCCCTTTCTGTCTCATTAGAGATTTTTGCCAGAGGCTCAAGGAAGCAAGGTGAATGGTTAGAGTTAGGACCCACCTAGGGGGGTCTGCCTTGATGTGGCAGGTGGGCTCAATCCTCTCATGGCCATTGGAGGTAACTAAAAGACCTCCATTTGTCTAAATATACATAGGGATTAAGGAGAAAGCGCAAGTAACATTTTCTTTTCTTTGGTTTTTACTATGTATTGGGGCTGATGTGTACTGTAGTCATTGCAGCCGCCCAGTAGTGATGGGAGTTGAGCGCAGGACTTTTCTTTCTGCACCTGGCACTATATAATCTTATATAAACTTTTTTTTAATTCCAAATGATTATTTAATTAATGGGAGGTAAGAGTTTAATTGGATGAATGTACAGACAAAAAGTAAATTCTAGACATATTATATAGAGAGAAAGTAAGTAAGAGAGAGAGAGAGAAAGTAAGTAAGAGAGAGTAAGAAGGTAAGTAAGTAAGAGAGAGAAAGTAAGAGAGAGAAAGAAAGTAAGAAAGAGAGAGAAAGAGAGAGAGAGAAAGAGAGAAAGAGAGAAAGAGAGAAAGAAAGAAAGAAAGAAAGAAAGAAAGAAAGAGAAAGAAAGAGAGAAAGAGAGAAAGAAAGAAAGAGAGAAAGAAAGAGAGAAAGAGAGAAAGAAAGAAAGAAAAAGAAAGAAAGAAGAAAGAAAACAAACAAAGAAAGAAAGAAACTAAGGAAAATTTTCACATTCCTGTGCTGTAATTAAAATGAAATAGGCATAACCTATATGGTTAGACATACACATCTTAATCACTCAACAGGTTTTACAGCTTTGTGAAACTGTTTTAGAAGCCTTGCACACCTTCTAGCAAATATTTAATGAGACTGGCACCAAGATGTGGAGTAATTAAAGGGCTAATGGGGACTTGTTCATTGACTGTTAAACAAATATTAGCATGAACAACTCATAGCAAACGCAAAAATAAAGAAACTTTAATAACATGCATTTTTCATTACTAATAACTAATCATTTACATACAATTAAAGGGAATGTTTCATTCCTGTATAAAACCACACAAATTAATGTGAAAGTGACATGTTTGCCGGCCCACATATGTAGGTTGTCCAGCTAATTTATTATCAGTCAGATTGCAAATAAGTGCAAGTCAGGGGGAAAGCGAACTAAGTAGTGGATATTCTGTATGAAGTGAATAACAAAAAACATCAAAAAATATAAAGAAATATAACAATTCATCAATAAGAGATGTACAGATATGATACCCATTTGTGAGAATTAGTGTGGTACTAGAGTGCTTGTAAAGAATAAATATTAAATATTAAATATTATTGTTCATTAAATGTTAAGGTGCTATTAGGTGATGACTGTTAAAGTGCTAATTGATAATTGATATTTAAGTGATGCTATTAAATACATATTTTCTGGTGATACTAGTTTTGAGTGATATTCATAGAAAAAGTAGATAAGTGGAAATGACACATAATTTGAATCTCAATTATAGACGGGGAATAGATGGGTATAAATTAAATAAAATGGCAGAGTTCAAAATCTATATTCAAACCCTGGGGTTTTAAAGTCCCAAGGTTGAATATCCACCTCATCTCACTTTGTCCTAATAGTTTCAAAAAATCCCCTCCTCGCCAGTTACCTTTTATCCTCTGTATCCCCATTAATTTGAGGATAAGGGAGGGGGAATAGTCATCCTAGATATCAAAGACTATCACAAGGAGTGTACTAGACTACTGACAGACCACATCACATACACAAAATTAAAGGGTGACCCGACAAGTGAAATTAAAAATAGATTCTCTGAACTTATAGAGAGTGGCCTACAGAAGAAGATCCTAAATCAAAAGGAATTCAAATATCTAAACATAACTCACCCAAAAATTCCGGTGTTCTATTACCTTCCTAAGGTACACAAAAATTTGGAACAACCACCTGGCAGACCGATAGTCTCAGGCATCAACTCAATATCATGTAGACTTTCAGAGTATGTCGACAAGTGCCTCCAACCCATAGTACGTAATGTCCCGAGCTACTTAAAAGACACAGGAAGTATCCTGAGACATTTACAAACACTTAAATGGGAACAGGATTACTTCCTAGTGACGGCAGATGTTAGCTCACTTTATACTATCATCTCACATCAAAAGGGATGTACAGCAGCCAAATTCTATTTAGAACAATCCCACCTTTTTAAACCTGATCAGATTGATTTTATTATGGAAGCAATATTACTCATTTTAACTAACAACTACTTTTGGTACGATGACACTTTTTATTTACAGGCACGGGGCACGGCGATGAGCACCAGGTTCGCACCCAGCTACGCTAATCTGTTGATGGCAGATTGGGAACGACAACATCTACGGCGTAATGATGGCTGGGTGGAGGGCCTGGTGACCTACCGCCATTACATCAACGACCTGTTTTTTATTTGGAAAGGAACTGAAACCACTTTACAAACTTTTTTAAATCAACAAAAATGAGTGGGGTATTGTTTTAGCAACCAATTTTAGTCAAACCAATGTGACATTTTTAGATCTGGATATTTTCATAGAACATGATCTAATCAAAACCAAAACCCATTTCAAAGATGTGGATGTTAACAGCTTTATCCACACCTCTAGTTGCCATTTTTCTCCCTGGCTCCAAGGTATCCCCAAGTCACAACTTGCGCTTTAGAAGAAATTGTACAGATGACACTATCTTTAAAGAACAAGCGAACAAATTAATTTCAGACCTACTAGAGAAGGGTTATGAAGAAAATAAACTAAAACAAATGTTGGCACAGATCTCTAAAATTCCACAGAGTACCCTACTAAAAGAAAAGAACAAAAAAGAAAGTACGGAACAAATCAACTTACCCATAATTTGCAACTACAGTCATAACAATAAAACACTTAAAAAAATCCTAACCAAACACTGGCCTATCCTACTACAGGATGATACCCTAACACAAATCTTACCATCTAAACCTAAAGTAGTGTTTAGGGGAGCGGCCAATTTAAACAGACTTCTGGTAAAAAAACATTTTAAAAAAACAAAACCCACCACCTTTTTAGATAAAGAAAAGGGTTTCTATGGATGCGGCACATGCCTAGCATGTAGAAACACAAATAACAAAAAAAGACATATTACCAAATTTAAGAATTTTAACAATAAAGAAGAATTCCAAGTTAAAGACCTCATAACTTGTCTCTCCAACAATATCATATACCTGTTAGAATGCCCATGTGGTCTTAAGTATGTGGGTCGAACTAAACGTAAAATACACATCAGGATAGAGGAACACACTAGGAACATCAAGAAAAAATTTGAGGGACACAGTGTATCCCATCATTTCTTCACGACACACAATAGTGACCCCACACTCCTCAAATTTATGGGGATACAGAGGATAAAAGGTAACTGGCGAGGAGGGGATTTTTTGAAACTATTAGGACAAAGTGAGATGAGGTGGATATTCAACCTTGGGACTTTAAAACCCCAGGGTTTGAATATAGATTTTGAACTCTGCTATTTTATTTAATTTATACCCATCTATTCCCCGTCTATAATTGAGATTCAAATTATGTGTCATTTCCACGTATCTACTTTTTCTATGAATATCACTCAAAACTAGTATCACCAGAAAATATTTATTTAATAGCATCACTAAAATATCAATTATCAATTAGCACTTTAACAGTCATCACCTAATAGCACCTTAACATTTAATGAACAATAATATTTAATATTTAATATTTATTCTTTACAAGCACTCTAGTACCACACTAATTCTCACAAATGGGTATCATATCTGTACATCTCTTATTGATGAATTGTTATATTTCTTTATATTTTTTGATGTTTTTTGTTATTCACTTCATACAGAATATCCACTACTTAGTTCACTTTCCCCCTGACTTGCGCTGTGTGCCGCTTGTTGCTGATTGGGGGGAGGAGCTTGGGGCCGTTCCGGCATGCCTCCAAGGCGGGACGTTCCGGGATGGGTGCGAATTGTTCCCTCCCCTCGTGTCTGCACGCAGGGATACGTGTGTCGAGACGGAGGGGAAAGCGAACTTCCGGGCGGCGGCAGAATGGCGATCACGTGGGTCCGTGACGTCACTTCCGCCAACCGCCCGGCCAAGAGCAGATTATTTCCGCCAACCACCACGATCCACCAATGAAATTGAAGAAGAAAAAGTGCGCAAATCCCCACATCCAATTAAAGAGACATATACAAAGTATAATCCACAAGGGAAATGCAACTTAGAACACTATTGGACAAACTGACTGTAATCATTAAAGGGGAGGACCCCTAAAATTATACAAAAGGAAGATCTAGAGGACAAAACACCACAGCTGACTGAGGAAGCTCCACACTAAGGAGTGAAACGCGTATTGGCTTTTTCAAGGACTTTTTATTAAGGACTTTTCTCATTGTTTTTACTTTATTTTATTTGCTTAATAAATTAAATACTTTTTACTTAAGATCCTTTTAAGTCCTCCTTTTTTGGAAACCTCAAGAATATCTTCCGAGGGGTAGTGCCATCCCCACCCAAATTGGCACAAAACGCATATACCTAGAGCCGGGACCCACAGGCTCAGGACCAGGTGAGCACACCATTTATTTCTAAATATTTGTGTTTTAAAACACCTTCTGCACATTGGTCCGCTTTCTCCACTTTTTGTCTTTGAGAAACATCCTATATCGAAGGAGATGGGCGGTGCTACCCCTAAAGAAGCACATAGGCTGAAATACGGAGCCAGTGTTCTCACATACAGGCTCCTTTAAATGTGAGTGTTTCATTCATCTAGAAATCACCAATATAATTTCTATTACAATTGCATTATCATTCCAAACCGTCTGCACTATATTGTATTTTCTATATTTTTTAACATATACCGTATGCTTTGTGACTGAATGAGAGACCATTTGGTAAGCTATCCATGTTAAAGCGCTCCACTTGCTGGTATAAGATTTCTGTCACTTACACCGCACCATAACTCCAATTTTGTTTTGTGGAATAGAGGATATTTCCACATAAGTGTATTGAGCTGCTTACAAACCACTGTACTTGTTTTAAAATATTCTGTTGCACGCATTCCTCTGTAAAAGGAGGTATTCTTTGATTGGTATTCATAGATTGCAAATAAAGCAAGCGGATAAAACATGCTGATGTGACCCTCATTTTAATTGGAGTTGTTGTTTGTGTGTCATTATATTACAGGTCCCGTGCTATATCAGGTAAGTGTTTACAAGTTCTAACAATATATCAGTAGACTTGAGATTTCCCAATAACCTTTTGTAATTTACCACAGGTCTTACATGTGAGGTCTACCAATAAAATACCCAAAATGTAAAATGTATCAGTAATAAATCTAAAAATGTCAGTAAGTAAGGGAAAATGGAGGAAAAGTCCAAACATGCCAAAATGGTCACACACGACATGCTTTTCAAAGACACAGATCACAATGTAAGTCCTATCATGTATTTATGGAGTGAGAGCATTGTGAGTAAAAATGATGTCACGTCTAGTCCCAATTCTGAGAAGTAGGTGTTGCTTAGAATACCTAATAGTGTGGTTTGTAGATGTTTTATCACAGACTTATATTTGTAAAACATTTTAAGTCAGCTCATATCAAATCAGTTTTTAATCGTTACTCCATCTTTCTCTGAAAATTCATAAACTCCATTTCCTTTCTTTGTTGGTTTCCAGCAATAATTAGAGCTTGACTTTTTTGTCATTCTCCATCTCTTATCTTGATGCTGTTATACCATGTTTTAGTTTTCAAAATCACACTTGGTGTCATCCAGATTTATTACCTCTTTCCTCCCAACTCTTTATCATGTCCTTATGTAAGTAACTGAGAAAATTTCATTCAGCTGAATCATATTTCAAGATGCCTGAATTTCGACCATATGTTGATTCAGCTTGGCTGAATTTTGGTACCAAAACCCAGATTAGAAAATGAGTCAGATGAACCAAAAGGGCTCAGAAATATATAGATAATATTATATTATGTACATATTTTACAGTACCATGATAGAGCATTTTCCCACCATCTGATTCACAGATCAAGTGAGAAAAAGTAACTGATAAATGTAAAAATAGAATGAGCGGGGGGCGGGGCCTGACAGCCAAGATGGCCGGACGTGTCCGCTGAGGGCTCCTGCACCAGAGGGCACACAAATGCCCAATCTGCCCGAATTAATGAGGTCCACAACACAAGCTACCCAGCTACCGAACCGGGACCCCGCGCGGAGCAGAATGGTACCAAGCCAGTACCAAACCGCCAAGGGAAAGCCCGAACCAGCCACGCGGCCTACTCCTGAGCGGGGTCTAGAGCAAGGAGGAGGCGGCCGATCCCCCGGCTCGAAGCCCGCTCACAAGCGCGAGAAGAACAAAGCCCTGCTGCCCCCCCCTTTGGACCGGCGGGGGTTATCCCGGTCCACTCTGGGGACGACAACCCCTGTGAAACGGCAAGACCATGCTACTACCAAACGGGACCCACGAGGCCCAAACAAGATGGCGGCGACAAGGCAGCCTAGGACGAAGCGCTCACTGTACAAGCCCCCCGGGAATATAGCAGAGTTCTGCGGCAGACTTATGGATCACCTCTGCACAAAGCTCCACACCCAGGGACAGGCATTCAGGCGGGCGAGGAGAGAAGCAGCGGCTTGGATCCGCCCGACGACCAGACGAAGTATGTGCTGGAACCCTCCTCGGGCCTCCAGAGGGGCGCCTGGGGGGCAACTCCGGCACTTCACGAGGCGGGAATCAGTGTCAAGCCCCTTGGACACTGGCACTCGCTCCCGCGCACGCCAGGGCGAGAGCCACAAACAAAACCAGCCTGAAGGCCACCCGGAGGCACCTCTGGGCCAGCAACAGACTTCCCCACGTAAATGGACACACACCGACTGCAACAACGTACAACACCACCGGGCAAGTGCAGCAAACGTCCGCACATATACACCAGGCGGGGGAGACCATCAAGTGGACCGACACCGGGTGAAGAACAGCCAGAGGAAGGACGGAGACACTATACTAAGACACCACACAGACTATCTCCTGAAGCACATCCATGGCGTCGGATGAAAATACCGCGGATCCAAGTATGTCTGGAATGCACCCCTGGTAAACCACGGTACAGCAGATTACTGGACTTTGACAACCTCCGCCAAAAAGATGTTAGCAAGTTTACAATGTTATGTTACTGACCTGCATTAGCTTAGTTGAGCCCTTTTGATTTCACACACACTGCATAATTGTCTAGTTGCATGCTCTTAAATATGCTACCATGTACACCGACCAGGATCATCACCATAGTACCTGCAGTCCGAGGGGCATAGGTTGAACTACTCTTCTACGAGCATTGCTCACTTTTCCAGGCTTCATACCTACCCCCATCTAAATGTGATAATGCTCAATGTCCTTAGCATTTTCTACCCTGATACTGTGCCTGATAGGGGTGCAGGTGCTTCACTCATATACATCTCCACAGCCCTATCATGAAACGTTCTCCCTCACCTCTCTGTCTAACTTAAGTGTTAATTGCAATACATAGAGGACTCATGGTCTACAAGCTTACAATTGCACACACCACCTTGCCCACCTTAGCCTTAATGTCTCTATGCCAGTCAGGCTATTCTAGCATGTCATTAATGTTTTTGCCTGTATAATGTTCCAAATTGTATGTCCTTTTGTGCAACGGTTCTGCCTGTTTTGCCTCTCTTTAGTAAGCAAGCTCACGTTAGGCACAATACGACAACGCCAACTTAAAAACTACCTTAATCTTATGAATAGCATCCAGCGGCTATTAAGCTACAGAAATAGTTATAATTTAACATGTTCATAGATTCACTTATTAACACTGTTATCGCTAGTCTTCTCGATAGGTTTAAACATGTGCGTACCGCCATCTCATTATCTGGCATACCGTGTTTCTGCTTGTTTTATTACTCTTAAAAAAAAAAATGTGCATTCTTTCTTAATTGCCACAGAAATGTCTTTTGAAATGCCTGTAACTATTATCGTGGCATATTAACCCGGTCTGTCAAGCTTTTGCACAACAAAAATAAAGAATTAAAAAAAAAAAAATAGAATGAGCGGTAACAAGGTTTAAAATTTCACTTGATCTGTGGATAAAATCAACATTTAGTGATTGTCCCCTGAGCCATCTATTATCGTTTTTTAACATCAATCTCTGTTTTGGCAACACGGGTGGAATTCAGAATCATGAACAAACATGTTTGGCCACTGTGCAGCTTGTTTGAGTCAGGAACATTTTGGTTCAGAGTTCAGGAACTCGACTAATTACCAAATTGGCCCAAGTTCGGACAAATTGCTTTTCAGACCAAAACAAACCTCCAGGTCTATAAGTAACCTATTGTCTTTTCTCCATCTAAACCTGGATGTCTCAAAACATACCATATCAGTACGTTAACCATTTTCACTGAATACATTTTCTCAAACTGTCCTTCACTATTGACATGGAATTAGAATATCCTTGTCAGATTTATCACTGCCCCCTCAAACAGTTCTTCTGAGTGTGATCCTCATAAGGCTAGAAGGGCCAATGGAAGTTCCCCTACCGATCCTAATTTTAAGGTTGATACATCAATTCTGTCATCTCCTCCTTCAGTTAAACATATGGAGATTCTATCACTATTGGAAAATTATCCCATAAAAAGAAGATCTACATCTCGGAACGATTTTCACATCAGTACCAGAGATGTTGCTCAGAATAAAGGTCCTATTTTTTCTACGACTTTCAATAGGGCATATAGCCAGATTATTTAGATATTGCAAAAGCATTGGTCGATTCTTCGTTTGGATCCATGGCTCAAATTTAGTATTCCTGAAGTACCTTGAGAATTTGAAGAATTTACTAGCCTCTTCTCAATTTTTGGCTCTAAAAATCCATAATACTATGTTGTGTGCAGTGGGAAACTTTAAGTGTGGTGCCACGCGGTGCCTTACATGTCATTATATATGTCATGGGAGGACGAATTTTTGTTCATCCTCCAATAATGAGAACTTCCATGTATCCACCAGAATCTCTTGCAACACTTCCTTTGTTGTATATCTATTGATATGTGCATGTGGCTTACTATATGTATGTCAGACCTCAAGACCCCTAAAAGCCAGGTTTAGGGAACATAGGCGAGCCATCAGTAATTACGATAGGAAATCTTCGGTGGCTAGACATTTTCAAATGGCCCATGAGAGTAATCCTGCTCATTTAGTAGTGATGGGTATTGAGCATATTTCGGAGAAGATTTATAATAGGAAATTAGCCCTGATCACTGCGGAAACTAAATGGATTTTCAGGCTTAATACCCTCACTCCTCATGGGCTAAATGAAGAAGTGGAATGTAATATCTAAGATTCGACATGTAGGTGTGCATTCCCCGCCTTGGAATAATTATGTATTGGAGGATTTTACAAGTCCTAGATTCCTTATATGGGGAGGAGGGATTAGAAGTTTATATCCTTTTGGCATATATTTAGATTTTTTCTTCACTATTGTTTTTATATGAGTTTCATATTCATTAATTCCTTTATTTTATTTTTATTTCATTTTTATTTTTATTTTTATTTTAATTTTCAATTTTAATATTAGTTCAGTTGTTATTACTTAACAAAATGTGCAATCATATCTTTTACCTTTGAATTGTTATTGTGACATGTTGTAGAAATAGTAATGACTCAATTTTACCTTATTAATATATAATAATATAAAAAATATTTTTCCATCACGAGTGGAATGCCACTAAGAACTAATTTATTAGTTGACAATTATGACCACTTTAAGAGAGAGAGGGGGTGCATATATACCCTACCCCTAGACAGCATAACTTCGTCTTGAGAAAGTCCTCTAGTAAGGACGAAACGCGTAGACGTGCTGTTACTTTATCCCTTTTTTTCACTGCACCGCCACCCCGGTCCTTCATTTATGGTCCGGGATTGATTTTCGGCCGCTGGCCTGGCGGGATCAGCTTCGTCTGCACCTCTCATTGTTTGGAGTTGGCGTGCTCCCATCACCTTATTCGAAGGTCGGACGAACAGGGTAAGTTGCTCTGGCTGATCCCCAGAGTGTCAAATATCTTGTATATTTTTTACGCTTGGGGATATCCTCATTGCAACTCCCTTAGTCCTGACCTGGTATTTTGGCTGGTTTATGAGCTCCCTCCATTTGAGACGGTGCATACATTTGGGTACTGTATATAACATCCTTTTTTCTTTGGGTTTTTTAATCTATTTAAATTTTTTTATGTGCACATCTTCAGTTCCAGTTATTATCTTATCAGTGTATAGGGCCCCACACTGTATTTATTCTTCAGATATTCGTTCTGGTCTTTTGGTGTGTTCTCTCATATGATCTCTTTCATTGTATCTATAAATTGATTCACCTGTTAATATATTCTTTTTATGTATAATAAATGATGGTTTTTTTACATACTTTGTATATATTTATAGTATGCTTATTTACGTGTACTAACCCAGTGTTGTTGCCAGATCTAATTTGATCCCCAAACTCAGCTTTTATTTTGGTGTACAGTGTTATAGTGGTCATTATTTATTTTCTTTTTTATTATTTGGAGCGCTCACACACCATATATTTTTTAAGTTCTTTTACTTGATCAAGTCTCTCTCCTGTATGTGATGCAGCCCTGTTCTTGGTGATTTATTTTATCTATTTATTATTTTATTCTCATTGTCAGTTTCCTTATATTTGTGTTATCTTCTGAGTGTAGGCTTACATTTTAATAGAAAATATTAGGTTGTAATTTAGTCAGTGCATTTTTACAATATAACAGTAATTTTGTTGTACAAATTCTGTCACAATAAAGTTTCTCTATATTGCCCCATAAAGTTTAATTACATCAAAATGTTTTTTGTTTGGAATAGTCATATGATCTTAAAGTGCTCTTGACAGAAACCCCAGTTTACCTTATTAGTGCTGATTTTATAAAATTAAGCACTTATCCATCTACTTAGAGAAATTCAATTCAGGTATTATTCTGTCTTGTATATAACCTGAAGGTATGATCTTGCGATTATGGTCATGCATCCAAGAGCATACATCAAGGTTAATGAGTTATCCATTGATTTTTTATCAGTGCTTTTGGCTTCCACATAACAGGCAGCAAGCAGCATCAAAATGATCAGATCATTCACAATAACAGTGTTGGGATGGCACATCCATTATAGAGAGACTAGTGACTTTTTAAAATTAAGCACCATTAACATTAGCTTGCTATAATATAGAACATGCTGTCCAACTACAATTTGCGATCTGAAACATATTTTAACTGAGCAATATAGCCAGAATAACACACTTAATCCAACAGAAATATATTGGCATTTTTTTCTGCATACTGATTCCTCTCTTCTAGATCAGTGCAAAGAACTGAGCTCAGGCCTTCCAAAAATAACACATGGTCCAATCTCTTTTTAAAGCAGCACTGTCATGCCGAATCCCATTTTTTTAACCCCCCTCCCGACTCCACTACATCTAATCAGCCCCCTAGTCACCCCCAAATGCCCCTCAGCCCCCCATATTACCTATTTTTTTCACCTTTATTTTGTGCCCGGACCTTGGTCCTGGGCGCCACCATCTTTGTGTGGGTAGATGAAGTCCCTGTGGGACATATCCCACCTGGCCCCCACCCCTGAGTGGTGGGTGGGGTCCCTAAATTACAATAAGGGAGGGGAACCTAATGTCGTCCCTCTCCAGCCCTCACCCATGAGTGGCAGGTGGGGGACCTAAATAAAAAAGGGGGACCTATTGTCCTCCCCCTGCCCCCACCTATGGTCGATGGGAGGGGGCTAAATGTAAATACTACCCCAGGTGACTAGGGGTCCACAAGCCCCTAGTCACCCCCCACCCAATTCTTTTTAATAAAGACCTACCTACCCCTCTCACTCTAAAAATAGTGAGCGAGGAACGATGAAACTAAATCCCTGTCAAAAAAATAATAATAACTTACCATTTGGTGTCTTCTTTTTTCTAAAATCTTATTTTTTTCAGCCTCAAAAAAGGCTAAATAAAAATCCATAATACCTGTCAAACTTAATAAATAAAATAAAAAATCTGACCACAAAAAAAAAAAATTTGACAAAAAAAACAAAACCCGACGGTAAAAAAATAATCCATCTTCACCCACAGAGGGCACCGAGCAGACTGAGCTCTGCAGGGCAGGGAAAGGCTTATAAGGCCTTCCCACACCCTGCAATAAGGCTCACAGTGCTCTGATTGGTTGGTTTAACCCCTTAAGGACCAAACTTCTGGAATAAAAGGGAATCATGACATGTCAAGTGTCCTTAAGAGGTTAAGGAATAGGGAAATGACGCATTGCAAGAACACGGAGGAAAGGTGAGAATTGTGGGAAAATTTCTCTGACCACAGGAAACGGAGCACAATTTGCTCCTCCGCTGGTCATGGATGTTTAGGCGTAGGAAACCTCCATCAGACTAAGTAGTCCCTACTTTGACATATGTTTTAAAGAAAACTAGAGCAGACATGAAGAAATGAAGAACAGATCCCGAGAGAGGGAGAGAAGAGGAAGCAATTAAAGAAAGGTAAGTTTGGCATGACAGTGCCGCTTTAAGTTAAGAATTGTCAGTTTTTGAATCTCAAAATAATAAGGATCCACGACACCAAAGAGAACTTCTGTTACCCATATATTCTATCCCACTCTCTATACTCAGTAAGTTGAGTATTTCGTTTAATGCCCAGAGTATACAGAAGTAGGACAATATGCATTAACTCATGATGAGCATACCTTTTATGAACTCTCTGCAATGTTTTTGTTAAAAAGGTCCATCACAGAAGACTAAAAACTGCCCTGTCATTTGGTTTTCCTTATGCCCACCATATTTTAATGTTTATAAACCCACCATTTACATTTGCCTTATTTTAAGTTCATTTTCTTTTCTCCCTTGCACAAAACGTCAATATCTAAGTGCATTCATTTTGTTTCCTCTGCTGATGTTGTCTGCTGTTTGTTTTTACGCGGGATTCTTTATACTGATGGATTGTGGGTAAATTTAATTGACATCTGAATCAGAACTTACTTTACTTACGCTCTGCCTATTATCATGTTTAGTCAATGTGACTGCTATGCATAAGGATAAGCAATCCCTAGTTTTTCTTATACATTTCATAAAAACTGCTCAGTAAATAAACTAAAAGGAGATTCAAACACAGGAAGTTATATAGAAGAGGATTACACAAAGTTTATTTTTGATGACAGAACCACTTTTAAAAAAAGCTAGAGATTTGGCTATTCTCTCAAGCATTCAATTAGTTTATACATACACACACATGCACCCACACACACACACATAATATTTTTATTATTTAGATATGGATTTGAAGAGAAACTAATACACTGACCTATACCGTTTAGCCAGATATTTTGTCCATTCATCTCCATGATAACATATTGTTAATCCATAAGTAAATATAAAGATCATGTCCTACTTTATAATGACACGTGAACACTCTTTCCAACATTGTGTCTACATCTGTTTACTTTATAGATGGTTGATTTTTAATGCTTGACTTAAAAAGTTAAAATTGGTCTATTTGCAGCTGTGATATCGATATGTGCACACAGCTGTGCATCTCTATGACGAACAGCTGGATTCATAGTATGATTAGTTTTTAATCAGATGCTATTATAAAAAAAATACATGTTTTTGTGTGTGCCCTTAGATCTTCCATAGGATGTAGTCAATGGAGTAAAACCATTGTGTAGTGTTTATAATATACAGTCAGGTTTGTTTTTTTTTATATATACTGCTGTTTAAATTATATTCATTCAGTCCTCAATTTATAACAGGAAAACAGCACACCACTATAAGATTGTCTCTAAAAAATCTTCCTAGATTCTGTTGTCTACAATTACGGATTAAACTAAAAAATTCCATTTTCAATCACAGGTTTTCTTTAAGGAACACTTAATTTCAGTGTAGTAGTTATGGTGCCTTGAGTTGCTTAATTACTGAGTTGCCATCTTACCTTCCAGTGTAAAATAATTTTTCAATGGTTTAACACAGAAGTAGTTTTTTTTTTTAGTCAACTGCCTACTGCGTCAGCAATAGGGCTACAGTGGCAAGCTAAGAGCATCAATACAATATAATAGACACTAGAAGGAGTGCATACTATTATCAATTGATTTTACAAATAGACCTGTTATCCAATAATTTAACTAAGTAAGCAAAACTAACTAAAAAAAACTGGTACGGGGGAAAATAATGATAATATTCAAGTCACAAAATACTTTTTTACTGCTTTCATTGGAGGCCTGAACATGTTGAATTAAACTGTCTATTCTACATGTATCGCAGACAGTTGATATATGTAACTGTGTTAGAACAGTTGTTGCCGATGAACTAATTCTACTTTCATATTGGTCTTGTGGCTTTTGGCAAGCATCTGTTTTGATAATTGAAGAGTCCAGCTTAAGCACCAGTGGAAAACTGTTCCTAACAAGCTCTCAGTGGATACTAACTGCTTTCTAATTGAAGTGCTTGAACAGAATGTTACAAACCTGATTTGTACTTTACACCACAGCAAGATGCTATATCAGATTAGTAAATATGTGAATATTAAATATTTTAATGCCACATCCAATTTATATATATAGTAGGGATTGCAGCCAGGAATAAAACTGTGACAAGGAAAGGCGATTTAAGTCGGTTAAATATCCAACAGAATAGAAAAGAATGCACTCACTCGAACAAGCACACAACAGAAAGGTGATGCTAGGATCAATCGGTTCAATATATAATGATAACATACATAGCATATGACAGATTTTATGTTTTTAATTTGAAACGGTTACTCCAGGCACCATAACATCTTTAGTGCTTTGAAGTGATCACGGTGCATGCAGTCTGTACGTGCAGCATTTCAATATGAAAGTTGATGCATACAGGTGTTTTATTCCATCATTTGCCTCATCATTAGCAAACCCAGAATGAGAGTTCTAGGCTGGCTAGTAAAATATGTGCACAAAAAACATCTATCATCAGGTTGCATAGCTTGTCCAATGGTGGCATGGTCCCCTCTCTGTGATATCCCTCCCCCTACAAGAGGACATTGTTTGTTTTCAGTAACCCTTTAAAGAATTTTGTGTGTTGTACATGGTATATAACAGAAAGAGAGAGATAGAGGATACAAATGATAGAAGCATGGATAATAAAGATATAATTACATTTCAGCGTTCTGGAGACATCATTATAGTTTATGAGACCAAAGGTGAAGTGGTTTATGATTGTCTCCAAAATCCTGGGATTGCATTATTTTCCCTAATATACACTCCAGTAAAGTGCTTTTTTAGAATAGCGGCCTGCCGGAGGTTGGTGAGGGTTATACTGTTAGTGAACAGATGTCATTTATCTATACTGTCCTTAAATCAACCTTAAACCTTACATTTTAAAAACCTTTTTTTTGTAGGTGAAGAATTGGGGAAGTGCACACTACCCCCTCAAAAAAAAAAAAAGAAAAAACAACGTGCACACACATGCATATCCTCAAATACACACATTCTCAGATACACACATATGCACACACATATTGATATTTTGACAAACATATGCACATAGGCTCCCAGCATCACTAGAGGGCAAACAAATGAGCTGTGCAGGCAGCTAATTCACAGTGGTTCCAACTCTCATCTGTGGCCAGTATGTCTTAATTTTTATCTATAATTATCACACAACATAAGATGTAAGTTTTTAAGCCAATACTGAAATATTGATTAAGTGACTAAGAAAGGAGTTCTGGCACTGTATATAGTTAATACAGTATATTTATATGCACTCCCATTAGGGAAAATTATATCAGTTTCTGTGAATTGCCTCAACATTTATTCCAAACAAGTCTATGGTTTAATATATTTATTTGTTGCTTACAGCTGAACGATAAATCACTTTAAACTTGCCTAAGTGAAATCAATCAAAGGTATTTAAAAATGGGTGGCTTTGGTCGATTCTGGCAGAAAAGTAAACAGCACTTCAGCTTTTCTCCACCATTAAGACCTAAATGTCCTCAAACGGCAATCAATATCTCTGTTCATTCTTCTGGCTATTGTATAGCCAGTTAGTATGGATTTTCTAAGATTTGCTGCACTACTTGGGGTTTACCTGTAATTAAGAAGAGAATTCAACACAATTATAGTTGGTTTAGTAATTTTGTTCATATTTAAATTCACCATGTTGATTAGCAGCATTTGCCAAAATTAACTCTTCTAGAAGGGGAAGAACTAATGGTGAAAAATGTTTATAAAGACTGATATCTCTACAAAAACATATTAGAAAATAAATCTCTATAAACCTATGGTGTTGAGAAAATGCATAAAAAAAATATACAGGTAAAATATATCATAGGCAAATCCCAGCCCATCCTTCTTTCGTCTGCATTTTACCTTACTTAACTGGTATGGGTTTTTTTTTCTATACTAAATCTAGATGTATACTCACAGCAAAGCACATGGATGCCATGATTCTGTTTTTAGGAGGAGACATACAGGGTTATTCACTAAATTGAAAATTCAAAGTGAAGTCAGAGTCAGTTTCAAATTTAAAGGGACACTAGAGGCAGGCCCCTTAACTCTGCAGTGGTAATTATTGCAAATTTTAATGAACTGAAATAATTACCTGCTAGGGTAACTCTACCAGACAGCCAATAAAGGGACTTCCAGATGGTTAGGCGAATTTTGGACGCTTAAAGCGTCACTGTCATGACCGAATCCCGTTTTTTTGTTAAATCCCCCTCCTGACTCCACTACATCTAATTGTCCCCCTAGTCACCGCCAAATGATCTTTTGTACTTACCCAGTTGCCGGCGATCCCACGCCGGCGATCGCAGTATGGGGACTTACCTGGGAGCCCAAGGAGTCCCCCTCCGTTCTCTTCGGCCCCCCCGGGCAATGTGATCATTTTGTGCCCAGACCTGGTCCTGGGCGCCGCCATCTTTGTGTGGGTAGATGAAGTCCCTGTGTGTGCCCACACTAGGGCATGCCCAGTTAAACCCTTGGGCATGCAAATGGGAATTTCATCTATTCATTCATTCATTCATCAGAAAGTGGAATAAATTAATGGAAATTTCAAATGAATGAATGAAGACCTTTCGTTTGTTTGTTCGTTTGGTTTATTACAAGGAGGGAGCTACCGGCTCGCAGCTCCCTCCTTGTAATATGTCCCTACTTTGCCTTATGTTTTAAAGAAAACTAGAGCAGATTGGAAGAAATGAAGAACAGATCCTGAGAGAGGGAGAGAAGAGAAATCGATTAAAGAAAGGTAAGTTCGACATGACAGTGCCGCTTTAATTGACGCTGGATGTCCTCACACTAAGCATGAGGACATCCAGTATCACTCAAAACCCCATATGAAAGCATTATACAATGCTTTACTATGGGGGAAGTCGTAATGCGAGCGTGACTGGGCCTTAAATTTGAAATTCACTTTGAATTCTCATTTTAGTGAATAAACCTGAAAGTGTACTGGGACTTAAAGCCTCTTATAGTTTCCTATAGGAAATAGGTAGCGTTAGATTCCATTGATTTCCCTAGGAATCTAGTGTTTCACACACAGTATTGCTTTGCAGTAACACATAAATCATGTCCTCAGGGAAGGGCTGACATCTTTTGGCCAGGGAGATGAGTACAAATGAATGGCCATTTTGATCTCAGTGTCGATGGTCCTATTCACATGGAGGATGCGTGACAGATGGAGTCTTTAGCAGTTGCGAGGTGTGACGTCATATATCTCTCCAACCTTCATTAGTTTGACCAGCACATCATGATGGAGCATTCACAGAGATTTGTGCATGTCTAAGAGACACAAACCCCTGGACACCATTGCTGTCACTGAAAGGCAATTTATTTTATGAATGTCAAGAGCATTGCATCATCTTAGTGTGCAGTTCATGTAAACACCTTCAGGAACACTATACTCATCATAAACTGGCAAATTGGTCAATCACAGATACTGCAGTCATATGTTATATATTTACATTAACCAGCCCAGACCTGGAGAACACTGAGACTATGAGTCACCAATCCATGTACAAACCTTCAGAGGGCCAGGCTAGCAAAGGACTTGCAGAATGCAAGTATGGTGGCAACAGAAATCCCAATACACCTTTTACTATTCTAATCTGCAGAAGAATGGTGTGCAGGCCACTACCCCAATGCCAGTTCAATGGGAGTGTTTACTTCCCTCCTCTGCATGTTCCAATACTATAACTATTTGCCCTAGAGATTTAATGTGAACATATATATTAACCCCTTCAGGACGGAGTCAATAGTGCACGTTCTGATCAAAACAAAACGTAAACAAAAACTGGAATTTGTGCTATGTGTCTGTTCACCCGTAGTTCCCCTCTTTCAAATTATATGCACCCACACTTATTATATATCATTTTGTTCAGGAGAAACAGGGCTTTAATCTATCATTAACTATTCATATATGGAACATCATTTATTATGAATAAAAGTAAAAAAAATGTGAGAAAATAAGATTTTTTTTTAAATTTGCATTTCCGTCTGACATTTTAACTGTGAATGTCATAATACTGTTAGGTTTTACTGCAAAAAAAATGCACATATTTGTAATCAGCGATGTCTCACGAGTACAACAGTACCCCCCATTAACAGGTTTTATGTTGTTTTGGAAAGTTACAGGGTCAAATATAGAACATTACATTTTCAAATTGAAATTTGCCAGATTGGTAATGTTACCTTTGAGACGGTGTGGTAGCCCAGGAATGAGAATTACCCCCATAATGGCATACCATTTGAAAAAGTAGACAAGCCAAGGTATTGAAAGTGGGGTATGTTTAGTCTTTTTTAGTAGCCACTTAGTCACAAACACTGGCCAAAGTTAGCGTTCATATTTGTTTTTGTGTGAAAAAAGCAAAAAACGAATATTTGGCCAGTGTTTGTGACTAAGTGGCTACTAAGAAAGACTGGACATACCCCACTTGCAATACCTCGGGTTGTCTACTTTTGCAAATGGTATGCCATCATGGGGGTAATTCTCATTCCTGGGCTGCCATACGCTCTCAAAGGCAACATAACCAATCTGGCAAATTTCAATGTGAAAAAAATGAAATGCAAGCCTGTGACTCTCTAACGTTCCAAAACACCATAAAACCTGTACATGGGGGGTACTGTTATTCTCGGGAGACTTCACTAAACACAAATATTAGTGTTTTAAAACAGTAAAACATATTACAACAATAATATAGACCATAAAAGTGCAGTTAAAATATCATCGTTGTAATACAATTTACCAGTTTGAAACATGAATATTTGAGTTCAGCGAAGTCTCCCGAGTAAAACAGTACCCCCTATGTACAGGTTTTATGGTGTCTTGGAGAGTTACAGGGTCAAATATAGTGCTTGCGAATTAAATTCTCTGCACTTTATCCCTGTGTTGTCATGCATGTCAATCAAATTTTAATTAATCAAATCACATAATTACGTTAAAAGATTATTTAAATATACATGTAGAATTTTAATATATATGCATTTATAGGTATTTAAATTCTACGTGTATACTAATGTAATCTTTTATGTAATTATATGTATTTATCTATATATATATATTTGCGGTTATTTGTATTTTATATATATATAGATATATATAGAATATGTACATCTATTATATATATATAATATATATACATATTATATATATGTAACGTCATTCTAAGTGTATTTTAATATTAATATATATACTTATATTAATATTAAAATACACTTTGTATGACGTTACATATATATAATATGTATATATATATTATATATAATATATATACATATTATATATATATAAAAATATATTTAATTTATTTTTACACTTGTCTTTTATTTATTTTTTATACTTCCCACCAGCAGGGGGACTGTCTGATATTTCAAACAGTCCCCCTGCTGGCAGATCCAAAGCCAGCTATAGAGGGCCATGTGATCGCTTTTTGAGAGCGATCACATGGCCCCCGGGGGCCTCATTTGCCGTGGGAGGGCTGCCTGGGCTGTGAGGCAGTCCTCCCAAAGCGGATCGCGGCGGAGGTAAGTATAACTTACCTCCTGGGGCTGCAAGCCGTTACTGCGTGCTATGCCGTCATAACGGCTTTAAAGCCCACTTAACCTGTGACGGCATAGCACGCCGTAACGGCGTTAAGGGGTTAAGCTAAATTTTTGATTGAAAGTTGTGTTTTGTAAATTCTTAAATACGTTCAATAAAACTGTGCCATATGGCAATAATGGTCTGATTATCTCAGCAGATTCTTCCATACAAGTGAAAAATATCTACTCCAGAAACATCATAAAGTGAAAAACATTGGGGTTCTGTATAAAATAAAAACAGGTATAAAAACAGAGAAATCTTCATACAAAATGAACCCCTGCGACCAAACTCCCACTACTCTTGGGTGGTAGCAATGGCTATAGTATTCATTAGCCCAAATACATAACATATAAACCAAGAAAAGAGTTACCTGCACACTTTCCCAAATCCCTACACACATTTAAATAAATTGTGGTTTTTAGTGTCACTCCAACGGTCACTAAAGTGTGTGTATTTATTTTGATGTGACACAGCCATGTTACAGTGCTACTACCCACCCCATGTGTCCCATTAAGCATTAATAGTTGTTTAGGGGTTCATAACATACCCCTATCTTTCTCATGGGGAGTTTTGCCTTTTACCTGAAAACAGCAAGATGAATTGTTAGTGTAGGACTCACTAAAAAAGGTTTGCCTTGACGTGGCAGGTGAGCTTACACTTTAACCCGTTAAGGACACAACTTGTGGTATAAAAGGGAATCATGACGGAATATTTCCGTCATGTGTCCTTAAGGGATTAATGGCCATTAGAAAAATCAATATGAAAGCTGGTAGTGTGTTTTTGCACACACAATCTTCTTTTTTCCTATTGAATTGATTTTTAAATGATCCAAAATATCTATAAACTATACAGATTTACACATGGCTAAAGTAACACCTCCCAAAATTATTTTTCTGCCTGTCCATATGTCTGTCCATCCTTCTGTGTCTATTATTATTGTTAATATTGATATTATTATTATTGTTATATTTCAGACAGCCACTTTTATAAAAGCTACATCTTTAAATGTAATATCTTTGCTAAGAGCAAAGCTTTGTTAAACTCACTCTTGAAATGTTGGCAAATGTTCCCACCAGACAACCTTGAATTAAGAATCAAAAGCAAGTTGTGGTGAAAAGAAGTTACAGAAAAATCCATAATGTTGGCTGAGTGAGTTCTTTAGTTATTTACTAGCTGCGTTTATTCTGATTATAGCAAGCAGGGCTGGCAAAAGGTAGCAGTGACCTTCAACCTCTCGTATCATTTTAACAGGAATATAATCTCAGCAATGAATATGTACTAATATAATAAAAATAGCCAGCTAATCAACAATATATTGATATTTCCATTTTTTTTTGTCAAGGTTACTGATGTTTCAAAGATGTTTCTGTGCTGCGCTGAATTACTGTCCAATATGATTTGCCGAATAACCTGTGTTAATCATGAATGGCAACTACAATGGTTTTCCTTGGGGAGAGAAAAAAACTTTATATTTAAAAAATAGGCAATTTAGGAGCATGAGCACAAATACTGTCCAAATAAACAACAACAAAAAAAAAAGAGATTTTCACCATTTGGCTTAAATGTTTACAGAAATTATAACAGTTATTAGGGGATTTAGTGTGAAATGTGAAAGTGACTTTATCACTTTTGGAGGAGACATCCCAATTTGGTATGTTGCAGTGCAGGGGTGCAACCGAAGAGAGTTATATTAATGCAAAACTATCCCCTGGGAATGTTACCATCACTGATGCAACTCTTTCAGATGTCTTTAGAGGATTTTACGAGATGGCTCTGGGTATTGACAAAAGTTGACCTCGGAAGCTCCACATTTTGTCAACTTGGACTTTTCTCATAATTACTTTGTCGTATGATATTTTTTGATTGTTGTAGAATGTCAATAAAATTCCAACTCTGTAATTATAGAAAATATTCTATTTCGTTTCTGTTTTTATGATCTACAGGTCAATAAAACATGTTTTAGTCCTCAACTGATCCATGAATGCTGAGTGAGGGACACATGGAGAATTTACAGACACTTCAGATGCAATTTGACGTTAAAGAAAATCTGTATATTTCAATACCTGGTATGGAATCCACACATTGACTTTTTTAGTGCACACCAATTATACAAATGTATAAATTGTTAAATATAATCTCCAAATGTGTATGTGAATTGTCTTGCCTGAACTGCAATGTTTGACCATTCTCGTTCGTATTTAGCAATTTACTGCCACCTTAGTGATCATACTCTCTTTTGTATTGCTCAAGCTGTGTTCTAGACAAAAAGCATGACAGATATAGCACATAGATTATATTTATGATTCCCACTGTTTATGTCACTTTTCCCTTACACGTTCTCATTTGATAGAAACACAGCATGCTCTGTCTGTGATATACATCCATACATACAATAATGGTTCGTTATTAGCACTGTTATATTTCATGAGACTCTTACCTGCATAAATGTATTTGTATTATGTCTGAGTTCACTACTCAAAATGATATATATTTAAGCACATGCTATTGCATGCTATTCTAACACAACGTGAAGTATTGTATATTTTTTATATTACTTAATTTGCAAGCTGGGTTTGCACTTTTTATGGAATACATAAGTAATATAGATTATATGCTGTATACCAAGATTATACATATATATCATTTTAGGAATATATATATGTATTCCTATAGTGTAGAAAGAAGTGATTTATAGCAAATCTATTTTGTTTTAAGAGATATGGTCTCAAGTACACTCATAGTCTGAGGCCTGTTATTCAGGAATCAGGATCCTCCTCTTGTGTAAAGTATTAACTGTCTAATTAGTCATCATCAGCCCCATGCTGAGTGAAGGTATGAAGAGAGAACTGTATCAAAAATAATAATTTTCATGATTTGTGCGTCTTGTTCTCCAATCTTCTTCCCCAAATAAAGTCCTTGCCTGTGACTTTATTAAAATGCTATTAATTCACAGTTCTGATTACATACAGATAAATTCAGTTGGTAGTTAGTAAAGCTATTTAAGGATTTGTCACTTACTATGAGATTGAAGTAACTATTTTAAATTGTTTGACCTTTCTGGCAACAGAAATGGTTATAGCAGACAATTTAAAGGAACACGCCAAGCACCGTAACCTCTATAGCATGCTGTAGTGGTTATTGTACCAGGAGTGCTCCGATTCCTCCGGATAGAACTAGTCAACTAATTAATTAATTCATTAATTAATATCTAGGGTCCCTGTATGTGCTCATCTACAAGCTTTTAGCTCTGAGCAAAGCCCAGCAGAGCCAGGGTTAGTTTTTTAGCTGAAAGCAATCATCTAACGCTCTCAGCCAATGAGCTGGCCCTGCACTGCTAGGCTTAAGCTCAGGAAAGCTAACGCAAGCCCTTAGTAAGAGATTCAAGCTCACACTTTGAGTTGAAAAGAGGTGGGGATATAGGCCCGGCATACCACAGGTAAGAAGTCGAACTATTAATAGTGCTGCTTGCACCATAAACACTGCACTACACTGGAGTGGTTATGGTGCATGGATTGGTCCTTTAAATTAGACAGTTTATACATTAGAATGGTAGAATTCTAGAGTGATCTAAACTATTCAGCAAGGTTCAACCATCCAATTTAAGGCTACTTAATTGCAATGTTTTAAATGAGACACACAATTAGATATTTTTAGGTACACTACAGCATAATGAAAATGTTGGTAACTCTTGCCTGCCAATTATATTATCAAGCCACCACAAACCTAAAAAAGGTAGTATAATTCACCTTATTTTCCCCAGAGTGCTGGTCTCTCTGATCCTAGTCAATCCAATGCTTATCAATAGGGAAGCACTGGGAGGTTAGTGTACATGCACAGCATATCCCTGTGCCAATCAACATCTCCAGAGATGCATTAAGTCAATGCTTGTCTATCAGGAATGTTCAGTGTTTCCATGTCAAATGTGTGGAGTCTGTGAACACTGATTTTAGCAATTGTTTACAGGAACAAACCTATAAGGCCCCTTTAATATCTCTCTGAGTGACAGCCACTAGAGGTGGTGTTATACAGCAATGTAAACACTGCTGAGGCTGCATGGACAGTCTCTGTTGCCCAGAACCACTACTTTAAGTCCCTGACTGTCTTACCCTCATATATGCCTAGTTACAAGTCAAATTGTAAGTTCTACAGTGCAGGGGTCCCCAAATCTAGTGTGTCTATCTCTATTTGAACCCTATTCATCATGCCAGTATAACTACTGCGTATAATGTACCTCACCTCTACTGGAATATAGCCTATTAAGTGATTATTATACCTATATGAATACACATGAAAACACACATTCACATTTGATTCTAGCCATGATAATTACTGGAAGATTTGATTTCGAGGAACTGTTTAATTGCACCATACCCAGGTTTAAATCTATCAGGACCTCAAATGGGTTGTTGAAGGTCAAGCAATGCTTCCTGGGAACCTTAATACACAGTTGCAGAGGCCCCATTAAAGGATCACCCCCCACACAATATTGACTACAGTGCACTGTAGTGGTTAAGTTGGCATGAATATGCTGATGCCCTGGCAATAGAAATCTATCAAATCACTTTAGAATTTTGACGGAGCGACCCAGGGCACCTTCTTCTGCAGTAGCAGAAGTAATCCAGCACCAAGCTCATTAACTGAGAGAGCTCAGGGGACACTCTCCTGCAATACAAATCTGGAAGTTGCTCTAAAACAATTTGACAAATTACTCTGGGAGGACACTAGAACAATCCTGACCCCAAACACTATGACTGGTTGTGGTGGACTTGGCTCTTGAAGTGTTCCTTTAAAATGTTGCCAGCCACACTGGACCCCAGGGTCAGGATCCCAATGGAACACAAGGAGCGATCCCAGACCAGCTCTCCCAAAGGTAGAGAGGCTAGATAGGTCTAAAAAAAAACACACTCACTGATTTGACACACTCAAACACAAAACATTCTGCGCCTTCATCGCCGGCCCTTCTAATGCTGCAGCCGCCTGAGCACTCTATAGAGGAGAGGTGAGGAGTACACGGGGGGGGGGGGGGGGGGGAGGTGAGAAGAACACAGGGAGGAGGGAGGTGAGGAGAACACAGGGGGGGTGAGGAGAGACCACTAAGGGAGGGTGGGGGGAGAGCAGAGACCACTAAGGGAGGGAGGGGGGTGGAGAGGCGAGACCACTAAGGGGGGGGGGAGGAGAGTAGAGACCACTAAGGGACAGGGAGGAGAGGAGAGACCACTAGGGGGCAGGGAAGAGCTCTAAAGTACAGAAGGGAGAGCTCTATAGGACAGTGGGCAGGACAGGGAGCTCTTTCACACAATGCATCCCTATACAAACACAGAAACACATAATGCATCCTTATACACATAGAAACACAACATGCTTCCCTTACACACAGAGAAACACACAATGCATCCATCACACACACACACAATGCAACCCCTACACATAAAGACAATGCATCCTTTGCACACATACACAGAAACACACAATGCATCCCTTACACACACATGCAAACACACACTTCTTCTCTTATACACATGCAGAAGCACAATGCATCTCTTACACACACTCACCATCCTCATCTGGTTGTAAGTAGGCAATCTAGTATATTATTAGTGACACTAATCTCTAATTTACCTCACATTAAAGGGACACTATAGTCCCCAGAACCACTGCAGCTTATGTAAGTGAGTGTGTGTATCTGTCAGTGTGTGTATGCCAGTGAGTGTGTCTGTCAGTGTGTGTCAAATCAGTAAGTATGTGTGTCTGTCAATGAGAGTGTGTGTCTGTCAGCAAATGTGTGTGCATGTGCCTGTCAGTGAGTGTGTGTGCCTGTCATTGATTTTGAGTGTGTGTGTGTGTGTCTGTCAGTGACTGTGTGTATGCCAGTGTATGTCAGTGACTGTGTGTATGCCACATAGTGTATCTGAAAGTGTGTGTCAGTGAGTGTATCTGAGTATGTGTCTGTCAGTGAGAATGTTTGTGTCTGTGTGTGTTGGTTAAACAATGTGTGTGCCAATGACTGCATGTCTGTCAGTGAGTGTGTGTTTCAATGAGTGTATGTTAGAGAATATATATAAATGCATATATATATATATATATATATATATATATATATATATATCAGTGAAAGTGTGTGTTGATTAAATGTGTGCCAATGTGCCAGTGTGTGTGTGCCAATGAATGCATGTCTGTCAGTGAATGTATGTCAGCGTACGTGTATAAGTGAGAGTGTAAAGGCCTTTTTCTGATTCTTGCACTGGGGCCCTCTATTCCCAGTTATGCCCCTGGCCTAACGGCTTAAGAAATTAACAAAATTCTCAGATAACTCTTAACCAGTGAAACAAAATATAACACTAAAAATCAAACATTACAAAAGGACCTCTTAAAAGGGAAACTGAAATTTCATAGCTCCTAAGGGAAATACATGTATAATAATGGGATTTTCACAGTATTCTTCAAATATAATATTCAACAGAGAATAAATATGTTTTCATCATTAGATTTTAGTAGCTGTAATTTAACTTTAAAATAAAACATTTTCTTGTGTATGGACATTAACTATCAAGACGATATCTAATCATGGTAAGTTTGTAGATACACATAATTATCTATGTTTAAAATATTTCGGTGACTCCAAATAAAGTGATTTCACATGGACAGGGTTTCAAATAAAGGACAAATATAATACAGCTGAAAAAGAATTCCCGATTTCAATAATTAAGTGAAGCCAAATCTAATTATGACTGAAATTTCTCATGCCATTATTCTTATTTTGTTACAAATAATTCTGTTAAAATTCCATTGGAAACTGTTAGTGCCATTAGCTGGCCTACCAAAGACAATTACATATATTGTTGAGTAAAATTATAATTTTGTTATTGGTTAAGAACTGGTCTTAAAGGTGGGGGATAAAGTGGACCCCATGCTAACTCTGATAGTACTTTATATTTATTGACTTTTCAGTATGTATGTGGTATCTTGTCCACATAGATGAAAGCATATCAGATACTATTTTACGATGACTAAAACCTGTGTGTGTGTATATATATATATATATATATATATATATATATATATATCCTGTGCTGTAATATTTTTTATAGTATTGTGACTAAGACCATAAACTGCAGGTTAACAAGATAAAGTACTGAAATTAAACCAATAAAATCGTTTTTCCTGACTATATCCACCACAGAACCCACTTACCACTACAATATTGCAATTTGATGGGACACTTTTTTCAAAGATATATTGCATGTTTTTTTAATGTAAAAGTTAAACAAAATATGTTTTAGTTACATTACAAGCATTTTAGTTACATTACAATATTTCCTATCTCAGTGTAAAAATAGGAAACTCGTTAAAATTGTTTTTAATTAATGCTTATTTTTTTAATAAGAGTAATCTGAATGTACCTTTCCTGGTCAAATACTTTGTTATTATTATTGATTTATTTACAGTGGATTTCTATATGTAGATTCATACCAAGTCATTACAGTGAGTTTATTCATTAAAACAATGGATTTTATTAAAGACACGGAGGCTCATATTATGCATAACTCTTTCTTTATTTCCTCAGCAGCAAAGATAGAGGAATATAAATATTGTCAAAATGAAGGAAAAAACTGTATAGGCATAACGGGTAGCCGATCACATGGTAGAGGAAGTAGCTATATATGTCCTGTGTCTCCCACAATCCCCCTCTTTCTTTGCTGCTTCCTCAGACAGATAAGTGTTACTTGTTTGCTCTTGATTCTGATTTTCAGTTTGGTGTTTTACATGTATTTGTATTCATCTTGTATTTATTTATTCTGTTTGCCTTATTGTGCACTCTATTCTGTCTTGACCTGTACCGTCAGTGCCTCGGACTCCTTGGGGGTTCTACCCTTCTAGCCAGAGGTTTTCCACCCTTCCCCTCGCTCCCCTGTTCTCCCGCATTTCCTGCGCGGGACCCAGCTCTGCCTCGCTGCCGCGACCGTCTCCTGCCCTCGGCCGCGGCTGAGTGCTCTCCTCTCCCTTCTCACCGGCTGCCCGCGCGGCTCGGGTGCACGCGCCCCTTCCCCCGCCGGACACCCGGTCGCGAGCGCCTCCCTCACGTGCGGCGGCCATTTTGGGCAGACTCCGTTCTGCTTGCAGTGCTGCCGTGCGGTCGGTCGCCTCGTTTTGTCCTCTGGGTCCCCTGGCACTCTGACGGTCTGGTCCTTCTTTGTTTCTCCCTGCTATTTCTGTGGGTTACTCAACCCTTTTTCTCCCCTAGTATAATTAGTCAGTTTTTTCTTAACTTAAGCTCGCTGTGGTTTTTACCAATATGCAGGATAGGGAGGATGGCCCTGTAGGCCCCCCTGGGGACTTTCACTCAGATAATCCCGAGGGTACTATGGCCTCTCAGGAGTTTCAGGCCATGCTGGAGGCCACTATGGCTTCTTCAATCCAGAAGGCTATTGCCTCAGCCATGGGGGCTGTTTCCTCCTCATTCTCACAGTCCCTGCATTCTGTGGTTTTACCTACTATGGTCCCTACTACCCCCCTAGGTGTGGGTTCCCCTTCCCCTGCTCAGACTGTGCCTGGTGCCCGTAAGGCAAGGACTAAGTCTAAACATGTCGGCTCCCACTCTTCTATGCAGGTGCTACCTGCCATGACTGACACGCTGGAGGCGGTCACAGATAGCGCGCACCCCACGCGCAAAAGAGCCCCTGGCCGGGCTAAAAAGGCTAGATTATGGAAACGGGCTAGAGCCCTTGATGATGGGTCGGATACCGACCGGAGTGTGGAGGATGAATCCGACCTTATGGAGTACGACTCCTTTGATGATAATGACTCTGGCGAGGATTTGCCCCCTACGGGCGTCACCCCCTCGGGGTCCTCTGCCAAGGACCGGGGTCAGTTATTAGGCCCCTCTGGGGACACCAAGGCGATCCTTGACCCACAGGGTAACCCCCTGTTCGACCCTGATGATTTGCGCCACCCCCGGTCCGCTGAATGGGTCCCCCCGGATCATATTGCCCAGTATGTGGCTAAGCGCATCCGCACGCCCCTTTCTAGGGAAGGCCGCAATAAGCTGCGCGCCGAATGCCCACGACCCTCCCTCCCGGGCTCTGCATGCAAGACCCCTGACATTGATCCGCAGATTGCCCAGTTTTTGAATAAGTCGGGGTGGAAATCTAAGAAGGGCCTTGACCATTCCCTAAAGGGTTGCCAGGACAAGATCCTGGATACGCTGGGACCCCTGTCGAAGCTCTATGAGCTCCTCGACTCTGCTAGAGCGGGAGACTCTGTTGTAGATGTGGATGTGGCCATAGGTTGGGTCCAACGGGCGATATGCCTACTGGGGAACGCCAATACGGCGATGTCCACAGAGAGGCGTAAAGCGATCCTCTTGAAGATAGACCCTAAACTGGCCACTATGACTGTGGCGGAGCCTGACCCGACCGATGAGGGTTTGCTGTTCGGCACCTCTTTTGTTAAAGACATGGGGTCTTTTGTCAAGACCTTCACTGCCATTGACAAGGCACAGGCGAATATGAAGCGCGTGTTCGCGCCTAAGGTTTTCGGAGGGGCCGGGCGTAGCAGGAACCGTCCACCCGGCCGTGGTTTCCGAGGCGCATTCCACGCAACCAGAGGTTCCTTTTTTCCCTCCCGGGGATTTCAGGACCAGAGAACCCCTCCCTTCTTCCCAGCCAGAGGTCGGGCTTGGGGCTCCAGGTATTCCGGCGGTGGTAACCCCGGCAGACGTCCTTATGGTAAGTACCCTTTCTTTCCCTGCCATTCAAGTAGCGGGGAGGTTGGCCCTATTTTACCGAGAGTGGGAAAATATCACCTCGGATGCTTGGGTTCTGCAGTGCGTAATGGGGTATCGCCTAGAGTTTGTTTCCATGCCTGTCCAGTTTTATTCCCCCAGAGAACTGTCTCTTCCACCAGATCAGGACGAGATGATCTCCGCGGAGGTCTCAGAAATGTTGTCCAAGGGCGCTATAGAGGAACTGCCGTTCACCGCCAAGGGCTTTACGAGCAATCTGTTCCTGGTGCCCAAGAAAGGGGGCGGAGTTCGCCCTGTGATAAATCTTCGTCCCCTCAACGCCTTCCTGCGTTACCAACACTTCCAGATGGAAGGTATACACTGCCTCAGAGACCTTCTGCGCCAGTCGGACTGGCTGGCCAAACTGGACCTAAAGGACGCTTACTTCACGGTCCCTATCGCTCCGGAGTTCAGACACTATCTCCATTTCACATGGCATGGGCGTCGCTGGCGCTTCACCTGCCTGCCTTTCGGTCTCTCCTCGGCTCCCTGGTGTTTCACCAAGCTCTTGAAGCCGGTAGTGGCGTTCCTTCGAACCCGCGGGGTTCGTCTCATTATCTACCTGGACGACATTCTGATTTTGTCCCAATCAAAGGAGGATCTCCTTCTACACCTAGAGTGGACTACCAACCTGTTACAGAGGTTAGGTTTTCTGATCAACTGGGACAAGTCGGTCCTGGATCCCGCCCAGTCCATAGAAATTTTGGGCTTCAGAGTGGACTCCGTCCGACAGTTTCTGTTTCTACCGGGCCCCAAGGTGAAAGCCATCCAGAAGGAAATTCGAAGGGCTCTTCGCGTCCCAGATTTGTCCGTCAGGCAACTGGCGAGGATAATTGGCCTTCTCGCGGCCTCTATTCAAGCGATCTTCCCAGGTCCACTACATTACCGAGCCCTCCAGCGGCTCAAAGGGGCACACCTTCGGTCAGGTCACTCCTACGAATCTCGGATACGCCTGGACACGGAGTCCAGAGACGAATTGGTGTGGTGGCTGGCACACATGGAGGCGTGGAACGGGAGGGCCATTTTCGGCTCCATCCCGGACGTAGTGATCGAGTCCGATGCCAGCTTACACGGCTGGGGTGCTCGTTGTGGAGACGTTTCCACAGGAGGCAGATGGTCAGACATGGAGAAGTCGTTGCACATCAACTGCTTGGAGCTCCTGGCAGGGGCGTTCGCGATCCGCAGCCTTACCCCAGGGCGGGCGAATTGCTGCGTTCTCCTCAAGATGGACAACGTGTCGGCGGTCCGTTACATAAATCACCTGGGAGGTACGAAGTCCAAAATGTTAGCGATGCTTGCAAAAGATTTCTGGCAGTTCTGCCTATACAACAACGTCTCGGTGACGGCGGAACACATTCCGGGTCTGGACAATTCGGGAGCGGATTGGAATTCCAGACACTTAAGAGACTCTGGCGATTGGCGTTTGCACGCTTCGGTGTTCCAGAGCCTGGACATGTTGTGGGGAAAGTTCCAGATGGATCTGTTCGCATCACGGCTGAACACTCAGCTGCCGAAGTTCTACAGTTGGAGGCCGGACCCGGCAGCGGTGGCGACGGATGCCTTTCTCCAAGACTGGCCACAGGGTCACCTGTACGCTTTTCCCCCGTTCAACATGATCGCACGCACGATCTCGAAACTGGTTCGCCACGACTGTCGTGTGGCGTTGGTCACTCCTCTCTGGAGATCTCGGCCATGGTTCCCTCGCTTGATGGAGTTGTCCATAGATTTCCCTCGGTTGATCCCAGTCTTCCAGGACCTCCTTCTGGATCCGGATGGGAACTCGCACGAACTGGTGTTGCAACACCAGCTGCCCCTGATAGCATGGTTCCTTTCAGGGGACCTTGGGTTGTCTCAGACGTTCCGCAGACAACTCTCCTACTCCTCGATAACGCCTGGGCCCCAGGCACACGAACAGCTTATCGAGCTTCATGGAGATCGTGGTCTGGTTGGTGCATGGAACGGGCAGTGGATCCCGTATCTGCCCCTCTACATTTGATCCTGGAGTTCCTCACGTTCCTGTTTGACTCAGGTAAGGCTTACCGCACGATCAACCTATCCCGCTCGGCTATTTCGGCCGGACACAAGGGTTTGGATGGTTCCCCTGTCGGCAGACATCCTTTTGTATGTCGCCTTCTCAAGGGTATTCGACTCGCCCGTCCTCCTCGGCCTCGTTTCTCTGCCTTTTGGGACGTCAACGTGATGTTGCAGTTCCTCTCATCATGGTACCCTAACCAAGAATTGACTTTAAAGCGATTGTCATCCAAACTGGTGATGTTACTCTGTTTGATCTCTTGCAAGAGGGTCTCTGATGTCAGGGCCCTGGATTGGGATGCCGTTGCATTCACCCCGGAAGGCGTTACTTTTGACATATCCAGGAGGACGAAATCTGCATCCAAGTCCTTTACATACCCTAGGTTTTCTGGTTGTCCGGCACTTTGCCCAGTGGATTGCGTCAAAGTTTATCTGGATGCTACACGTTCCCTGCGCTCCGCTGATCTACATGATTTGTTCTTATCTTTTAAGTCACCTCACCGGCCAGTTTCAACACCTACTCTAGCACGTTGGGTGCGTTGGTTACTATCTTCTGCAGGTATAGACACCTCTGTTTTTACGC
The DNA here is from genome assembly GCF_036172605.1 of Pelobates fuscus. Classification (NCBI taxonomy): domain Eukaryota; kingdom Metazoa; phylum Chordata; class Amphibia; order Anura; family Pelobatidae; genus Pelobates; species Pelobates fuscus. Next base: position 330,863,830 of record NC_086320.1, on the reverse strand, counting down.
CTCATTCGGTGCGAGGCGCGATGGCTTCAAAAGCCTCCTCAGTCGGATGTCGTCTGGAGGATATTATGCGGGCGGCAGATTGGTCCAGAGAATCGACCTTTAGGGACTTCTATTTCAGACCTATTGAACACATCGCATCTCGAGTGGTTGCACAGCTTTGAACTTGCATAATATGAGCCTCCGTGTCTTTAATAAAATTCCCAGATTTTACTAGTAACATGACGTAAAGTCATGATTTTATTAAAGACACGGAGGCGAGTATTATTCCCTCCCACCCTCCCGGTGTGGATTTGGGATACGAGATGCTTGAGACTCTACGGGTTTTTGCTGTTCAATTAGGTATGTATTTATTTATATGTATTTATTTATATGATTGGATGGTTTTGTACGTCTTATTATGTTTACTAATTATTTATATTTTGTATTTCAGAATCCAGTTTGTTGTTTGTGACTCCTCACAGTGATGTTTGGTAAGTCTACAGTTTTGAGTCTGGAAATTACCATATTTCTCTGTCTTTTTTAGCTTGAAGTTATCGTATTGTTCCTGTCTCCTGTGTTGATCAAGTGGGACATCGTTCTTCTTACCTGGTCTTCGGTTTTCGCAAGAAAGAGGGGGATTGTGGGAGACACAGGACTTATATAGCTACTTCCTCTACCATGTGATCGGCTACCCGTTATGCCTATACAGTTTTTTCCTTCATTTTGACAATATTTATATTCCTCTATCTTTGCTGCTGAGGAAATAAAGAAAGAGTTATGCATAATACTCGCCTCTGTGTCTTTAATAAAATCATGACTTTACGTCATGTTACTAGTAAAATCTGGGAATTGTAGTAAACTGAAAATTAAATTGCAATATTTAAGACAAACATAAATGTTTTGGAAAAGGTTTCCAATTCAACTGTATCTATAGTTTGGCTAATATAGCCTAATGTATGGTTTTCAATTCACTATATAGAATGTTCAGAAAATTATAAAAATAATTGTATATTGTCATATATTATAAACCATCGTGTTTATTCATATATTTATCCCTGCTGTGTATAGGCTTAATTAGTCACTGTGTAGAGGCTTATAGCACAGTAAAGCACTATAGTGGTTATGGTGCTAGTAGTGCAGTGCAGCCACCCCGTGTAAGTATTCAGTTTGCTGTAGTGATAATGGTACTTGGAGTGTTCCCTTAAAAAATAACCTTGTTTTAAAAGAACACATATCGAAACCAACTGAATATAGTGAGGATTAGGTAACCAGATATTAAAATATGTATGTTGTTGATAATTCTTCAAATAACTAGGAATATCAGGTTTTAGTATGAAGTTATCTTACATTTTTAAAAGAAATTTGTATTGTTTAACAGGCTGAAGAGAGATTTAATAATATAGTGTTCTGTCTCCCATGTGTACTACTTGGCAATCATTCAGCTTACTCTAGCTGAAAAAGAGAGTCGTTTTGTACTATCAAAGCTTGTGTTAATTATTGTCATTGTCTCATCAGTGGTTTGTTTACGGCATGTATGGGTGACAGGAACACTGGGGAGCTCTGTCAAGGGCATCAGCTGATGAGCAGTTTATTGTCATATGATCTTTGATCTCAGCTAAAGCATATTATAGCTAATAGTTTCACGTTGATTTCAAATCTAAAAATCAACTTTAAAACAATATAAATTCAGATTGTGATAAGTATAATGCATTGAGTATCTGAATCTGCTCTTGCATGTTGTCAGTAATGATAATTATCATAATAACACATATGCTATCAAAGCGTCACACAACATAAGGGTGAATAATAGCCTTATAGCATATAAACCATTTGAATTGCCATGCAGTTTCTTTGTGGATCAGAAATATGTATTTAATCTAAGTAGCTCTTTTAATACTGATTCAAGGATGATACATTGTTTTGGAATATTTGGGTAAATCTGATTATATACTTTGATAGCAGTTGCACAGCTTGTGCTATTAATGAGCACACATGAACAGTTCATTGGGAACCACTAGATATATCCTAGGCCTAATTATAGATACAAGTAGGGGCACAGGAAACTAGGAATCTCCCAACCCTCTTTATAAAAGCATTATAGGGGATCAAGACACTGATCATCATTATAGGTGCTTTATAGAGACCTTAGAGGCTGGGCATCTTCTGGGCACCAGTACACTATCATTATAGGTGCCCGGTAGACAAGCATTGCCTGCGTCCCATTATTGTGGCTATCCATGGGGCATATCCAGTGTCCTGTTTGCAACAACTTTTTAACAGCAGCAACTAACAAAAAAAACCCACTGTAAACCCCTGCGACCATGGTTCCGGCATAATTCAGGGCTGGTGCGGCCGTGCAGGGAACGTGGTTGCTGCGTGACCGGCAGGAGGAGCATGATGTGCTGCTCTCCTCCAGCTGGCTACTGCATGTAGCATGGCAGAGCAGATTGTGGTCTGACAGGAAGTGATCACTGAGAGAGCACTTCCTGTCATACCAGGTACTGCAACATGCAGGTATAGGAGGGGAGGGGGGGAGACACATGAAGGGGCTGGAGGAGGAGGGAATGAGACACATGAAGGGGTAGGGGAGAGGGAATAAGAAACATGGAGGGACTGTGGGAGGGAATGAGACACATGGAGGGACTGGGGGGAGGGAATGAGACACATGGAGGGACTGTGGGAGGTTATGAAAAACGTGGAGGGGCTGGTGGGGAGGGAATGAGGCACATGGAGGGGCTGGGGTGAGGGAGTAGGACACATGGAGGGACTCGGGGTAGGGAATGACACACATGGGGTGTCTGGGGGGCAGGGTTCAAGTGTATTTTTATATTCTTATTCCACCCCCAGTACATGAAAACCTATAATGCAAGTGTTTTACATATTTAGGCTTTCACAATGTTTTCATTTAAAGCATTGGGAAATGTTGCCATTTGTATTAAAGGAGAATATATTCTAACTATACGTCCTCACTAATTAGTATAGAATACTTAAGTTATTACTGCTTATAGCATTGCGTCATAAAGTGTTTAAATGTATCTGCTCCTTTTGATTTACTTGCTGGAAATGGTACATTTTCAACCAACCTATTGTGCATCACTCATTATGCATCCTTTATTGAGGACACCTGGGAAATGTTCCCAATCAACCATTATGAGCCAATAAAAGATGTTCTCATGATATGCAAAATGAGTGCTTGGAAAAAGTGCTTTAAACCAATGCTGCCCTGAGTGGGGCTAGCCAGACAGGCTGTCAGTTAGGCTGCCGTGCTTTCATACCATGTTCCTCTTTTTGAGTAACCCTGCCCCCATTACAGAAAGGACCAGTCATATGTGGACTCACAGGTAGCATTGGACCTCATTGGCCTGCTCACTCTCTGTGCATTTTATTTCATACTGTCCTCCCCCTACTCTTCTTTTTTATGTACTTGGACTGAATCAATCTATCTATCTATCTAACCATGCATTGGGATTTTTATTTTTTATTTTTCTAGTTCAAAATATCGCATGCTACAAAATAAAAGAAATAGAAATGTAATTCAACATGTGGAAAAACAATATGCTAGAAAAGATTTCTGCAAAAAATGTCAAAGTTTATAAATATTGCTAGGAAAATCCCCCAAGTTGTTTACTTAGCTAAAAATAGGTAATTTTGTGTGATTGCAGCCTGGTATTAAATACCAGGCATAAATCCAGGTTCCAGTTATATAAAGCAGAAAAACTTCTATATGACTTACAATTTTATATAATGCAGTAACATTTCTTTTTGCGGAATAAATCCTAAAAACCTCGGAAGAATGTTTAAAAAGCATAGAAAAATTTTGCCACAGACTTGGCAGGTAATTTTGGCAAATGTATTTGAATTCATGAAACACCCTAGTATTTCTGACTTTTAGTATTTTATGAAAAAAGAAAGATGATTCAGGATGGCTAATGGTCATACAACTCTGTTTGGATTTGAAGATGTAACAAACATGTTTAATTTCCTTTGCAAAAAAGTCCAGTTAAGATAATTATTTTATAGATAGACTCCAGAAAACATGTTGGGTTAAGTATGCTGTTGCATTTTATAAAATACAAAATTATGTAAAAAAAAAAAAAAAAAAAAATACAACACAAAAAAATATGAAAACAACACTCTATTTGCTAAATAAAATGTTTTTTTTTTGTTTTTTTTAGTATAAATCACCCCTAATAGTCTAGGCCCCTACTCTCTGCCAAAGACCTATGTCTATCCTCTGTTCGCACTCCCATCTCTGATGCTCTGACTTCTCTAGGGCTGCACCGTTCCTGTGGAACTCCCTTCCTTTCTCCGTTAGACATTCACCGAGTCTCCAGTCCTTCAAAAAAATCTTCGAAAACTCACTTTTTCAATAAAGAATATCAATTAAACTGATCATAGCTTGCCCACCGCACCCTGATTCTTCTCCTGCAACTGTTATATAGTTAATACTATTCTAACAACCTAGTTTTCTACCCTACCTTTACTTTTTCTGCCACTATACCACACTCTTTCTAGCATGTAAGCTCATTGAGCAGGGCCCTTAACCCCTCTGTGTGTCCAACTCATCTGGTTACAATTACGTTTAATTATAATTAATTTGTTGGCGCTTTATAAATAATAATAATCATAACTAGTGGTTATTCATTCCTTTAACCAACCTCATGTCAACACATATTTTCTTTCCTTTATTATATTTTCTCTCTGTGTAATGCCCCCTGTAGCGGGACCTGGGTAACCTGGCTGGTTATCCCCTTTAATAATAATAGGTCAGACCCATTTCCCCTGTAACTGGACGTGACACAGTTCCAAGATACAATGTTTGACAATGTTTATTTGCGCACACAGCTTTTAATGCACAAACCCCCATAGGGGGTCTCCATCCAACACAAACTCATACAGGAGGGGGCTGGGGGAACAGATAACCATCTCCCGCTCTGAGAGATACTAACAAGACACAGGGACATGCATGGGCACACATTACATACAGGGGGTGAACTTTGGGGCTCGGCGTTCCAGGACCGGAAGGGGTACAGGGTTAAAACTCACATGGCTAAATAGCCCCTGTCCCATCTGGGATCCCTGTAAAAAGCGGGGCGATCGGATTTACAGATCCGGAGATATCAGCGTAGAAAGTCTGGAGCTCAAGGCTCTGTACATCCCCGAAATTAGTTCAATGTTGTTGCTTGGTTTAGTTTGACAAATTAAAACTTCAAGCCTAAACCAAGCAACAACCAATCAGCTGAAAGGGTGCAAACCAAATTGTGCCAATCAGCATTTAGGGGAGGAAGGAGTTTCGCTGCACAATCCGAAGAAAGGGTGTGAAACATGGCTACACAGATTGGTGCTCGGAGAGGAGAGGGGTTTCGCGGCCCAATCAGAAGATATGGCGTGAAACCCAATGTCACCAATCCACTGAAAAAAAATCAGCGGCCAGGGACGAGAGGGGTTTCACCGCCCAATCAGACGGAAGGGTGCGAAACCCCGTTTGAACAAGCGCTCCTTCTCGGATTGGCCGCCCGCTCCCACGGCAGGTAATCAACACTTTACTCACGCCGACCAATGGGCACTTCCTCTCCCATTGGTCGGCACGGACTTCCATGCGGCCAGTGGGACCCTGTGGCCGTCAGAGTGACTCACAGCCGGAGAGAGCATTCGCCTGGGTAGCTATGAGCCTAGCCTCGTAGCTCCCAGGTTTGAGAGTGGCAAGTGATTATAGCTCCGTTAGCAGCAGGTTGGATGATCCCTGACACAGGGATCGAATACAGTGTACGCAGGCCGGTTTGGGAATCAAATGCTCCCCCAGGTGGGCTTTCGGTGATACGAACCGGCGACCACCCAGGGGAAGCACGTGCTGTTCGTTCCCTTGAGGTTTGCAGTTTTCACATCTCATTAGCGATGTGTGAATATTCTAAGTATACATTCTAAATGAAGTGCTGGGGTGGTCCGGTGCACGGGGCTCCGTGCGCTGGAGTGGTCCCGGGCGGTCAAAAGGTGTATTGCAGGATTTTATGGTAAAAATTACAGAAAGAGGAATAGGAAAGAGGGGAAACTCACATTCTAGGAGGGCACATTCACAGTTCAGGGAGCGGTCCCGCCACACCCCCCTCTACTAGATCCTGGATATTCCCCAGCCCTCTCTGGGCCAGTAAATCTAATTTTAGGACCATTACAGTGCTTTCCTAACTTTCTTTGTATATTGTTCTGTATATTAATGTATTAAGCATGCTCTGCATGAGTTGTTCCATGCTCGTTATGATTACTTGCATAATGTGCATTCTCTTATTTACATAAACCTATCACAAATACTTGAATAAAATGTTACAAAAAGTGCAATAATTAATTAGACTATGTATGAACCAAATAAATATATTTAAGGGTAGATGATATTTTCACTTTGGTCAAGTATGAAGAAAATAATTCCCTGTTTCTGACTACTTCTATTACGTTCACAATCCTTAAACACTATAGCGTATTTCACTTACCTTTTTTCCAATGCGCTTTCCGCAGCAAGTTGCATGCGATCCTTCCTTATCAGACCTCTCTTTCTCATGCACTTTATTACCTACCCATATCTACCTGTTAATGCAAATTATATATAGAGGAGACATATTTTGCGGTTATGGTGAGTAGGGCTGCTGCTAGTGCATCATCCCATAAAGTACTGCACCTTTTTATTTCACTTTTTTGAAATGTGACTGCCAGTGTGATCTCTGGGCTAATGTGCAAAGGCTGTGCTGCTGCTGTTCTTAGTGAACCATCAATGCTGTCATCTTTCCACTCTGTCACTTCTTTCACTGGGTTCACATGCAGAAAAAGCTGTGCTTCTGCTGCCATTCTGAGTGAACACCCAACTCTGTGTCCCTGGCACTCTGCTATGTCTTTCTCTAGACTCACGTGGAAACAGAGGCTGTGCCACTGTTCTGAGTGGACCATAAATTCTTGAAGCTTGCCACTCTTCCACATCTTTCCCCTGGCTCACATGCAAAACATGCAAATAACAGCTGTACTGTTGCTCCTTTTGATTTACTTGTTGGAAGTGGTATATTTCCAAGAAGTGAACCCCCTTTCTGCCAGTCTGACACATTTCCCTTGGACACACATCCAATTCTTATTATTTTATCTGGCTGTGAGTATGTGCAACTGTACGTACAATGGCAGATGGATAATATGCACAACTTTTCTTTTAAAGTAATATTTTTATTTATTTATTTATGTATTTATTTATGTAGACTCATTTATTTATGTATTGCTTTTTTTTTTTAGATTTAATCTTTGTTTACAGACAGGATTTATTGATTACCATTTATGGCTGACCGAAAAGCAAACAGAAATTCATCCCAAACAAATAACCATATGACCAAATGTCGGTCAAACCAAAAGATATAAAAAAATCACTCCCTGAATGACCAAAAATAAACTGAAAATCTTCCTGTGCACATGTCTACTAACAATCAAAAGAACTAATTTTACTCAGTTTACCTATAATGTAAGGTTTCATCACATCAAAGATATTTATCTTTTTTTCCCATATCTGTGTCCTGTCATATTCACGATTTAAAACTATTCACAACATATACAGGTTAAAAAAATTGAGTTGTAAGTATTATAAAAATAACTAAGTTGTACTGTTATTGTTGATAAATGTACATGCATGCAGACAGACACACACAAACAAACACACATTCACACAGACAAGCACATGCACACACGCACCAATGCATGCTCACACTGCTCAAGATTCCTATGAACTACAATCACATTGCATGGCTGTTATCATGAATTCAGTCTCCACCCTGCTGAGGAGAGAGAAGCACAGTGTGTCTCTACACCCAGCATAGCCATATAAGTACTAAGAGAAGCGAAAAATGACAGCAATAACAAACTGAGCAGTGTGAACAAACCACAATTTTCCATTCCTGCATGATTCACTGATTTTCTAAAGGATAGGGCTACGTTAGGGATGCTTTAAGCACATACCAATCTTGTTTGCCTATTATTGGTAAGAATTACAATCCTGGGCAGCAACTGCTGCCATTAAAGGTATGCTATAGGGTTAGGAATATAAATGTGTATTCCTAGAGCAAAAGTGCCGTGGTCACTGTTTTGGTGGCCGTGCCCCCACTGTAAGGTTTTTAAAAAAAAAAATGTACTTAATTGTTCTCTGCTGGTCTGCTCTGCTCTACTACTTTTGCTGAGATCCAGGGTCGGCGCTACCTGTTAGGCAGGCTAGGCAGCAGCCTAGGGCGCCCCTTGGGAAGGTGCACCGCCAGGAGCGCCGGCCCCCCTCATGCTGCAGCCGCCCGAGCGCTCTGTAGAGAGCCTCAGGCAGCTGCAGCTTTGCCCGGGCTGGTGCGTCCATGAGGGCGCACCGCCCGGGCGCAGCATGAGGAGAGGAGCTGACAGGAGGGAAGCGCTCAGCGCTCCCTCCTGTCACTCCCTCACTGTACCTGTCTCCTGTACCCGGCCGGACTAACAGGAAGTGCACACTGAGTGTGCACTTCCTGTTAGTCCGGCACTGAGTGTGCACTTCCTGTTAGTCCGGCCGGGTACAGGAAACAAAAGCTCCCTGTACCCGCGGACCATACAGAGCTCGGCCACGCTACAATAGAGGTGGGGGGAGAAAGAGAGTGGGGAGGAGGGAGGGGGGAGAAAGAGAGTGGGGAGGAGGGAGGGGGGAGAAAGAGAGTGTGGAGGAGGGAAGGGGGAGAAAGAGAGTGGGGAGGAGGGAAGGGGGAAAAGAGAGTGGGGAGGAGGGAGGGGGGAGAAAGAGAGTGGGGAGGAGGGACGGGGGAGAAAGAGAGTGGGGAGGAGGGAGGGGGGAGAAAGAGAGTGGTGAGGAGGGAGGGAGGAAGGGGGAGAAAGAGAGTGGGGAGGGAGGGGGAGAAAGAGAGATTGACATCCATCACACACACACACAATCATGCAACCCTTACACACACAGAAACACACCTTGCAGCCCTTACACATACAAACACAGATTCACACAATGCATTCCTTACACACATATCAGGACATCCCCTACACACTCCACCCCCTGTGAACAAACTCATTGGTGGAACATGAAGGTGGACCCTGAGCTGTGTAAAGGGCCCCAAAAAAAGGGAGCTGCTTCCCGTTCTCCCAGAACATTGATTTTTGTGACCACAGTTACAAACAGCCTCCAGAGATCCTGTTCTACACCAGACCAGTGGTGCCAGACTGCAGCTAGAGCCCATCATCATCCTCATCTGGTTGTAAGTAGGCAATCTAGTATATTATTCGTGGCACTAATCTCTAATTTACCTCACATTAAAGAAACACTATAGTCCCCAGAACCACTGCAGCTTAATGTAGTGGTTCTGGTGTCTATAGCCTGCCCCTGCAGGCCTATTAATGTAAACACGGTGGCACTGCAGCACTGGCGTTAGTTAACATGGCAGATCATATGGGTGGGGCATTGTGATGTCACATGGGGGGGGGGGCAAACTTTACTTTTGCCTAGGGCGGCAAAAATCCTTGCACCGGCCCTGCTGAGATCATCGAGGCTAGAGCGCATATACTTCAAAACGTTGTGCTGCACCAATCTGATGGTCTCTCTGAGACCAGCTAATTTAAATACTGGAGTTTTACTTTACTGTCTCCCTGGAAACACCTTAGTAATTGGTAAATAATAAACTGGAGGGAAGCAGTCATGGCACCCAGGCCACTTCATTGAGGTGAAGTGGCATGAGTGCCTTTAGAACACCTTTTATTGAGCTGCCTGCCAATAGTGATAATCTGAGAGATAGAATAGATAGAATAATGTTTTTTTTTTTCTGGTCTACGCAGCTCCTTTTCCACAATGTCAATATCAAAAGGAGACAACATTAAATTGGATGAATTCTGTATAAATGGTGGCACATTATGTAATATTTATATCATTTACTGACTGTAACGGATCGCCTGACACCCTGACTGGGTACCTCCGTTGATGGATGCTCCTAGCGCTTCCTGAGGACCCCAAGCACTGCAGCAGACACCATAACCACCGTAGACTCCTCCAGAGAGCAAAACAGGAACCAGCTATTCCAAGAGCTTAGCAGTGATTTAGCAAGGGAATATGACAAGCATAGCAATCCCTTGTAGCAGATTCCCCCAATAAGAGACGGCACTCCAAATTGAGGGTAAAGAAGAACTCAGGTTTAATTACACACACTCTGCTTTTATGCAATTCTCCCCTGCAAGGGAGACGCCCACATACAATTATACATTATCCAATCACACAATGGTTACATCCCACAGATCCCCTTAGCCTGAGAGGTAACCCAATTATACGTACAATTTAAACATACATTTTACCCAACTTTCATAACTCTAAAACCATACATCCAATATTAATAAGTTACATATTATTAATCAGCAAATTCAAAATACAAACATACCCAAAAATCATAGGAATCCGTCCAGCCGTTCGGGAGATAAGTATAAGTCACTTTTGACCGACTGCAGGCACATTTTCATGCCCGAAACAGTTCCATGGATTTGGGCTGTGCGGTCGGTCTATTTTACAACAAGAAAATGACTCTCAATGAATGAAGTCCCATTCGAATGAGCGTTCGAATCTTCGAACGGGACTTAGTCCCCAGCCGCGGTGTCGAAGTCGGTACGGGTCAGCGGTGTTCGTGCAATTGGGTAACCGGAAACAGTTCCATAGATTTGGCTGCACACACCGCTGACCGCGTTCGAATAAGTTAAAATGGCCGCCGCCACGTGTTCATTTGTCAAATGGCGGCAACTTTGACGACTTAGGCACTTCGATGACTTCAGAACTTTGACTGCATTCGAAGTGCCAGTTTAAAAGTTGTAATACTGCTCCCACGTATTTAAAGGGCCAGGAACAGCATACAAAAATCCATTGTGCCCAAATATACTTCTTACAGGGTTAATACACCTCAGGGCCATAGTCGCAGGGCAGGAGGCTAGCAACCAGACTTCTCCAGTTCACAGTGGCGAGATTGGTTCCGCCACACTGACCATCTCTCTAATTTAAAAATAATGATCTCAGCTTATTTTTTAGATATCAGAATAAATTATTGTTTATTTTTAATAATGCAATATTCTGAAGAAATTGTATAATAACAGTATTTGCAACACAATGTGCCCAGTTTACATATAACTGATCACAAAAAGCTGATATTCACATTCTATTTTGTATAATAATTATATCAGTTAATTTGAGATGGGATCTACAATTGAGAAATCAATAAATAGGTCTGAAAAGCACAATGTCTATATAATCAATTAAAATAGAGCCCAGTGGTTTTTTTTTTTTTTACATTTGTTGGAGCCTACTTAATATTGCATTATTTGTTGTCTCCTATGAAGCAAAGAACACAATATGTACTGAAAACATTGTCTATGTAAAATTTACAGAGAATGTCAAAGCTCATAAGAAATCATGAATGCTATCATGTGGCAACCTGTAAGGGTTATCATAGATTTTATTGTGAAGTGCTATTTAAACTTATGCATGTAGCTTTTCAGACACTATCTGAATAAATGTAGGATATTCAGACTAGAAATAGATTTTCTGGAGACTATTACAAATGCTTTCCATGTAACAATTCCTTCCTTCCAGGGTCTTTTGGTTGCTAATAGCATGTACAATTCCATTTTATAAACCTTTGTCCATTTTTAATTTATTGTTTCACAAAAAGATATATGCCCAAACCAAATTCAATATAAAAGTAATCTTATGAAAATGATATGAAGTACTGAAAAGTATTCTGTTTACTTTGTAGCAAAATTACTTTTTTTTTCTTAGTGCATAAGTGTTTGGGATGTTTGGAGATAGATAGACAGACAGACAGACAGACAAAAGTAATGAATACATTTGGAATAAGACACTTATTCTTATGCAAGTAGTTTTGATAGATCTTTCAGGTAAAGGTGAGGATAGGTTAATAAGTATATATAAGAGTTATTCACTAAACATTAACTGGGTTGCTCAATAAAGTGTGAGCTGTTGAGAATTCATAGAAAAGCAGTATATATATATATATATATATATATATATATATAAAAAAAAATCTAAATATTACAAACTTAAAATATGTTTTAGAATATTAAATAATTTTAAAAGATTATCCAATAATATTAAATCATTTGGAAAGCATATCCAACAATATTAAATTGAGACCTTAGTCAGATGTTATGTAATTTGGATTTATTGTACAGTCCAAAAGGATCAGTGACCAGAAACCAGCCATGGACTGCAGTTTTAACCTTGTGGTTCTCATCGGCATGGTACTAGTAGTGAAGATAAAAACACGCTATTAATCACCACAATACAAATACAAACAATTACTGTGTTTCATCACCACAATATCTCAAGTTGGATATATATATACACATATATATATACACACACACACATATATATATATATATATATATATATATATATATATATATATACACATAAATATAAATAAAAGGAAAAAAATAGGAAAATCCTTGCACTCAGGCTATAGTATGGTATACCTGCCGGGTGCTCAGCCTGGGACATTGGTTATCCAAATAACAGAAGAAATGGCAGCACTCACGGTCTTCAATAAAATGTCTTCTTTATTTTCAGGACTTTCATCAGGATTAATCACAACTGAATATGGGATAATATTTATTTTTAAAGGATTACAGGCTATGTTACATATAGTCACAAAAAAAACATTACATATTCAGAATTATTATTTATTTACAACACTCTTTTCCTATCTGTAACTTTATTATTTGATAAATTATATTTCAAATGTGTTTTTGTTCCATTAAGTAATACACTATCTATGCATAATAAAATGAAAAATATATTAGCGTATTACTTTCCAAGACAACCAAAATACTCGAACTCTGGTGTGTTTTTTTGCAAAGACTCTTGGTAGTGAAGGGTTAATCTCAATATATCATTGCTACTGAGAGTTTATAGAGCTACGACATGATTATTAATATATTATTCTGTGAATCTTATACAGAAGAAAATTGTTGTAATTGCCTATTTTTTCTTTCCTTTTTCTTTATGTCTGTTTATAGAAGAATTAAAACAGATAAGGATTTTGGAATTCAAAAACTAATTTAATGAGGAAAATTATTGGGAAACATTAAAAGATGATACAGAATCTATACTATACTAAGGTTTCCCTATATTGCATATACATTTCTCTTGTCTCTTTCCTAAAGTCTTATAAGTTCACCCCATGTACTCCTGCAAAGATTGTCTTAAACTGGTCCATATCTCTCTAACTAATTTCCATATAACAGCCTGCTCTCTCCATTTTGATCTTCAAGTTCTTTCGTATTCACATATAGTACTAGAAAATATCATGTTTAATGCGATGTGTATGCCCCTTACTGCAGGAATTTGTTGGCACATTTAGCTCACATTTAGAAAACAACAGACATGTATTCCCACTTTTATATGTCTAATAGGATCTAAAAAAAAATGGTCAGAGAAGTATTGCATTACAATTTAATAAATAAATATAATTGACTAATATATTCTCAACATTGACTACCTAATGTCATTTTCTTAATTATTGGTCTTGCAATTAAATATCTAATATTACTATTGTTTTCATAAACTGTTTTTTTTTATATAACTGGTTCTATAGTCCTATTTATTTTTAATGCATTGCTCATAAAATCAAAACCACATTTTAAATTAAATGCAGTACGTATATAAGAATATTGTGATTCAAAGATTTAGCTTTTTCATATCTCAGTGGATACTTGCAAAATGGGTTCATGAAATTTAGACATTAAATTAATATATGAACCCGTAAGTAGATGACAATTATTTAAATTGCAATTTGTATAAATAGATGTGAAAAATAAAGCCCAGAAAACTAAATTAAGCTTTAAAAAAAATCCCATTAAAACTATAGTGTACCGCATACACAAGTAAACTCTAGATCTAAGATTAATTGTTGCGTACATAGGTGAAAATCTGAGTCGTCTTTCAATACTCTTGAAAGAAAGGAGACAACATGAAATATGAAGCATTTATGAATAAAAATGATAGTCTTAATCATGCACAGTTCGAATGAATTTACGAATGTCTTGTTCTATACTTCGAAGAGGACAACCATCATTTCAGTCTGGAAATAGTCACACAATGTTGTCACGCTGAAGTTCAAATCACAGTGGTTTCTCTGTGGGAATCCCATGTCAATGTTTATTACAAATTAGCTCCTTGTCAAAGAAAATATTATATTTGACTCATAATCTTATTAAGAAAATGGGGCAAGACAGATTAAATCTCTAGCTGTGACACTGAAGGTCTTAATTTTTTTTTTAAGTAACTGATAAAGATCTCAATAACCCAGTTATGTGAACTTTGCAATAAAGTTATATTATATAAACTAACATTAACAATTATGTTGATGTGAACACTTTGATTAATTTAAATTTGAGCAGATCTTTTTAACCGCTGTCTTTGTACCACGACTACGTTTTTTAAGCTCAACAAGAACTTCTACAAATGTGTTCTATACAATTATGAGAGTTATTGTCACCCGTAAAATAACTAACTTCAGATGATATAAAAATGTATTGCATGTCCTGTATTAAATACATTCACAGCCCAATTCATGGTTCTATAAAGAGGTATAACCACAGCATTCTTCCAAACCACCACCTACGCAAACCACCTATATGCAGTCGTGGACCTGATTCTCTCAGATAGGAGCTTGAATAGTGTGCTCAAAATCTACAAATGCACCCCATATTCACAAATTGGATTGATTTGTAGGGCAAATGAAATTGAATATGCTTTGGTGTCAGGGTAAGAATGAGTATTCTTTTAGTTATAATGTTTTTTGCAACTAATGCAGTTATAAACAACTCTGTGAATAGGCTTATCAACAGTGCGCTAAAGCATACACAATCCACATATGTTGTTATTGTGCCTAAAGAAAATGTTTTTTTTTTTTTTTTTTTTTTTTTACCAAAGCATTCTATACATGGTTATAAAAGCTTTTTTCTTTTGGAATTAAGAACTTGTTTTGATTTTGTTACTCAATTGAAGATCACTTTCATTTGAAAGAAAGGTTAAAAAATGTAAATCTCTTTAGTTTGGAAAAACGCCGCCTTAGAGGGGATATGATAACATTATACAAATATATTCGGAGCCAGTACAAACCATAATCTGGAAATCTATTCATAAACAGTGCTATACATAGGACATGAGGTCACACATTTAAACTGGAAGAAAGGATATTTAATCTAAGGCAAAGAAAAGTTTTTTTACAGTAAGAGCAATAAGGATATGGAATTCTCTGCCTGAAGAGGTGGTTTTATCAGAGTCCATACATATGTTTAAACAGCAATTGGATAAATACCTGCAAAAACATAACATACTGTACATACAGGGATATAATTTCTAATTAGTGGGGTAATAGCTGCTTGATCCAAGGAGATATCTGACTGCCCTAGTTTGTTGCAAAATTGGAAGTACTTTAGACAGTTTTTTTGCCTTCTTTTGGATCAACAGTAGGAATATATGTGACGAAGGCTGGACTTGATGGATGCAAGTCTCTTTTCAGCTATGTAACTATGTAACTATGAAAGAGGATAGGTTATTTTCTTCTCGATCTGAAGAAGAAACAATGATGTGTGGAAGACTGAACCTGATTTTTTGACTGTGTTCTAAGGTTTCTTTACATCTCAGTGATGTCATCTTTGAAGGCTGCATTCTATACCATATTAAACTGAGACAGCAAAGTATGATATATTTTATTACTTCAAGTACTTTCCTCTCTCTTATCCTCCTTTCCTACTACACCTTTGGGCTGTTCTTTCTGACTTACTTATATAAGCAGGTATAATATAGATATTGCGTATCTTTGCCACTCATGTCTGGTGTCTCTATAGCGTGCCTTTAAAAAGAAAAAAAAGTTTTTCACTGTAAGCTAATAGCAGTGAGTGTCCTTAAAGCGGATGTCAGGCCTTCAGCGTGTACTCTGCCAACCTCTGCAAGTGCACTTTGCCACTCATATCTGGTGTCACTATAGCAGGCCTTTAAAAAGAAAAAACGTTTTTCACTGTAAGCTAATAGCAGTCAGTGTCCTTAAAGCGGGTGTCAGGCCTTCAGCGTGTACTCTGCCAACCTCTGCAAGTGCACTTTGCCACTCATAGCTGGTGTCACTATAGCGTGCCTTTAAAAAGAAAAAAGTTTTTCACTGTAAGCTAATAGCAGTCAGTGTCCTTAAAGCGGGTGTCAGGCCTTCAGCGTGTACTCTGCCAACCTCTGCAAGTGCACTTTGCCACTCATATCCGGTGTCACTATAGCGTGCCTTTAAAAATGAAAAAAGTTTTTCACTGTAAGCTAATAGCAGTCAGTGTCCTTAAAGCGTGTGTCAGGCCTTCAGCGTGTACTCTGACAACCTCTGCAAGTGCACTTTGCCACTCATATCTGGTGTCTCTATAGCGTGCCTTTAAAAATGAAAAAAAGTTTTTCACTGTAAGCTAATAGCAGTCAGTGTCCTTAAAGCGGGTGTCAGGCCTTCAGCGTGTACTCTGCCAACCTCTGCAAGTGCACTTTGCCACTCATATCTGGTGTCACTATAGCAGGCCTTTAAAAAGAAAAAACGTTTTTCACTGTAAGCTAATAGCAGTCAGTGTCCTTAAAGCGGGTGTCAGGCCTTCAGCGTGTACTCTGCCAACCTCTGCAAGTGCACTTTGCCACTCATAGCTGGTGTCACTATAGCGTGCCTTTAAAAAGAAAAAAGTTTTTCACTGTAAGCTAATAGCAGTCAGTGTCCTTAAAGCGGGTGTCAGGCCTTCAGCGTGTACTCTGCCAACCTCTGCAAGTGCACTTTGCCACTCATATCCGGTGTCACTATAGCGTGCCTTTAAAAATGAAAAAAGTTTTTCACTGTAAGCTAATAGCAGTCAGTGTCCTTAAAGCGTGTGTCAGGCCTTCAGCGTGTACTCTGACAACCTCTGCAAGTGCACTTTGCCACTCATATCTGGTGTCTCTATAGCGTGCCTTTAAAAATGAAAAAAAGTTTTTCACTGTAAGCTAATAGCAGTCAGTGTCCTTAAAGCGGGTGTCAGGCCTTCAGCGTGTACTCTGCCAACCTCTGCCAGTGCACTTTGCCACTCATATCTGGTGTCACTATAGGGTGCATTTAAAACCAAAAAACTTTTTCCACTGTTATAGATTGAATAGCAGTTAGTTGTCTTCAAGCGGGTGTCAGGCCTACAGCGTGTACTCTGCCAATCTCTGCCAGTGCACATTGCCACTCATATCTGGTCTCACAGTAGCTTGCACGCATAGTACCACTAATCCGAGAAAAAAAATGACAGGCAGAGACAGGCCACCCCGCAGGGGCCATCCTGGTCGTGGTGCTGTGATTCCCTTTTACCCTAGAATAATGACCAGTTTTCAGAGGCCACGTACACTGAACTTGAAAAGTTCTGAGGACATAGTTGACTGGCGAACACAGGACACCCAATCTTCTACAGCTTCCGCTCGGGACCTTGACGCACCATCCTCCTCCAGCTTAGCTTTGGGCACCTCTCAAGATACCACTCACCTGCCTGCCGCCACCACCAACACTAGCACCACAGCCGCTTCACTTGGTATGTCAGAGGAGTTATTTACACATCCGTTTGCAGAAATGAGTGATGCGCAACCATTATTGCCAGAGGATGTAGATAACAGGGATATGTCTCAGGCAGGCAGCATTACACACATGGACGTACTGTGTGATGATGATGATGTTGTACCCGCTGCTGCTTCCTTTGCTGAGTTTTCAGATACAAGTGAAGTGGTTGATGATGACGATGCGTCCATGGATGTCACGTGGGTGCCCGGTCGGCAAGAAGAAGAACAGGGCGAAAGTTCAGATAGGGAGACAGAGAGGAGGAGGAGGAGACGAGTTGGAAGCAGGGGGAGGTCGTCGCAAGGAGCTAGTGGCACAGTCAGACAGCATGCATCGGCACCCGGGGTCAGCCCGACAGCACGCCAATCAACGCATGCTGTGTCCACCACCAGAATGCCGTCATTGCAGAGCTCAGCAGTGTGGCATTTTTTTGTGTGTCTGCCTCTGACAACAGCGATGCCATTTGCAACCTGTGCCAAAAGAAACTGAGTCGTGGGAAGTCCAACACCCACCTAGGTACAACTGCTTTGCGTAGGCACATGATCGCACATCACAAACGCCTATGGGATCAACACATGAGTACAAGCAGCACACAAACTCAAAGCCGCCATCCTCCTCCTGGTCCAGCATCTTCAGCCACGTCAACCACTGCTGTCCTCCTTGCCCCCTCTCAACCATCCGCCACTCCGTCTCTCGCTTTGAGCAGTTCCCGCTCATCTGCCCACAGTCAGGTGTCTGTCAAGGACATGTTTGAGTGTAAGAAGCCAATGTCAGAAAGTCACCCCCTTGCCCAGCGTCTGACAGCTGGCTTGTCTGAACTATTAGCCCGCCAGCTTTTACCATACAAGCTGGTGGAGTCTGAGGCGTTCAAAAAATTTGTGGCTATTGGGATACCGCAGTGGAAGGTACCCGGACGAAATTTCTTTGCACAAAAGGCAATCCCCAACCTGTACTCGATTGTGCAAAAGAAAGTAATGGCATGTCTGGCACACATTGTTGGGGCAAGGGTCCATCTGACCACTGATACCTGGTCTGCAAAGCATGGTCAGGGCAGGTATATCACCTACACTGCGCATTGGGTAAACCTGCTGACGGCTGCCAAGCATGGAACGCGTGGCTCTGCAGAGTAGTTGGTGACACCGCCATGACTTGTAGGCAGGCCTGCTGCCACCTCCTCTACTCCTCCTACTCCATCCTCTTCCATAACCTCCTCGGCTAAGTCCTCTTCTGCTGCTGCATCTTGCTCCACATCACGGCACCCCCCCAGCTCCCCAGGTACTATTCCACATCCCGGATACGGCAGCGTAATGCCGTCTTGGGTTTGACTTGCTTGAAAGCAGAGAGTCACACCGGACAAGCATTCCTGTCCACCCTTAATGCACAGGTGGAAAAGTGTCAGACTCCGCAGCAACTGGATATCGGCAAAGTGGTTTGGCAGCATTGAAGTTGGGCAAGTTGACACATGTGTGTAATCTGATCGTACAACGCTTTGTGCATAAGTACACAGGCTTACAGGACGTCCTGAAGCAGGCCAGGAAGGTGTGTGGCCATTTCAGGCATTCCTACAAGGCCATGGCGCACTTTGCAGATATCCAGCGGCAAAACAACATGCCAGTGAGGTGCTTGATTTGCGACAGCCCGACACGTTGGAATTCAACACTCCTAATGTTCGACCGCCTGCTCCAACAAGAAAAAGCCGTTAATTAATATTTGTATGACCGGGGTGCTAGGACAGCCTCTGGGGAGCTGGGAATTTTATTTTGCCAGGTTACTGGATGCTCATGCGCAATGCCTGTAGGCTCCTGCGTCCTTTTGAGGAGGTGACAAACCTAGTCAGTCGCACCGAAGGCACCATCAGCAACATCATACCATTTGTTTTCTTCCTGGAGCGTGCCCTGCGAAGAGTGCTGGATCAGGCCGTAGATGAGCGTGAAGAGGAAGAGTTGTGGTCACCATCACCACCAGAAACAGCCTTATCAGCATCGCTTGCTGGACCTGCGGCAACACTGGAAGAGGATTGTGAGGAAGAGGAGTCAGAGGAGGAATGTGGCTTTGAGGAGGAGGAGGAAGACCAACCACAACAGGCATCCCAGGGTGCTCGTTGTCACCTATCTGGTACCGGTGGTGTTGTACGTGGCTGGGCGGAAGAACATACCTTCATTGAGATCACTGAGGAGGAGGAACGGGAAATGAGTAGCTCGGCATCCAACCTTGTGCAAATGGGGTCTTTCATGCTGTCGTGCCTGTAGAGGGACCCTCGTATAATAAGGCTGAAGGAGAACGACCTGTACTGGGTGTCCACGCTACTAGACCCCCGGTATAAGCAGAAAGTGGCGGAAATGTTACCAAATTACAAGTCGGAAAGGATGCAGCATTATATTTATATTTATGCAAAATAAATTAAAAAGTATGCTTTACACAGCGTATAAGGGTGATGTCACAGCACAACAGGAATCTTGACCACGCCGGCAAGGACAGGACACTTCAAAGACGTGTTGTTGATGGAGGACATGCAGAGCTTTTTAAGTCCTACGCATCGCCACAGGCCTTCGGGATCCACCCTCAGAGAACGACTCGTCCGACAGGTAGCAGACTACCTCGCCTTAACTGCAGATATCGACACTCTGAGGTGCGATGAACCCCTTGACTACTGGGTGTGCAGGCTTGACCTGTGGCCTTAGCTATCCCAATTTGCGATAGAACTTCTGGCCTGCCCCGCTTCAAGTGTCCTGTCAGAAAGGACCTTCAGTGCAGCAGGAGGTATTGTCACTGAGAAGAGAAGTCGCCTAGGTCAAAAAAGTCTAGATTACCTCACCTTTATTAAGATGAATGAGGGATGGATCCCAAAGGGACTGACAGTGGGCGATACATTCGACTAAAAAAGGCCTGATGAGATGAGCTGCCTTGGGCTAAAAATGGTCCACACGCTGCTGTATTTTAGCTCTGAATGCCGGTTGACTCGTGTGACTTATACCAACTAGGGTTCAAGCCGCAATGTTTTAGGGCACTTTCTGCCTGGGAAACAAACATCAATTTTTCTGGCCACTGCTATAGCAGCGGCTGCAACAATACCTAATTTTTCAGGCATGTGTACATGCCTAATTTTTCGGGCCTCTGGTGCTGCACTGTGGCTTCAAAAACCAAACCAAAAAAAAGGCACATAACAGGGATTAAACTGATAGGGATAGTACTACTTAACACACCACTCCTACCTGGTAGCACATTAAAGTGCATGCACAGTGCCCCAAATTTGAAGTAGGAGGACCGACCAAGCATCTTTTTCCATCTCCCGCTTCCTAAAATCGATGCCATATACACGTCCCCTGATAGGGCGCCAGCTCTTTATTCTCTTGGGCGCCAGCTCGTTATTCTCTTTTTCACTTCACTAGGGACACTTTACTGCACTATGGGCACTTAGACCCACTCTTTGTCTTGCACAGTGTTATTCCTAGCCAGCATCTGTGATGGGAAATCAGGCAGTCATCTAAACGTTTAGATTGAGCTTTAGCTTAGAACACCCTTGAAGGTGTTTAAGGAGATTAGGGCTAGTTTAGAGGATTCTTCTTAGACCTCTCTGAGTCTTTATAGCCCTTTTACCTATCCAGCATTTCTGGAAACTAGCTAAGAGAAAGGGTGGCTGTGTGTCTGTGATACATTTAACTTTATATCACCTTATTGACACTTTATCACTCCGGTCTCCATACTCTCTGCCTATACTCTCTATTTAGAGGGAATTTCCTTGCCCCTGCCAATATTATATAATAGGTAATAGTATTACCATTATTACACAATTAGCCACTATAGGAGAACGAGTATAGTATCCCTTTGTTATTTATAAATGATACAATAAAGACTTTTGTCCATTACTCAATTTACTTTAACAAAGGGTACTAACACCAGTATTAGGAAGCATTACTCTGCTTTCCCTTTCTCCCTCTATTATACACCTATGCTCACTAGGATTTGTAGGTATCACTTTATTATAGTTGTCTAACCTTTTCCTATGACAGTTTTAGATCTCCTTCTTGGGAGATTTTTTCAGTTTATTAGCATACCTTCGGGGACCATTGGTGTTGTACGTGGCTGGGTGGAGGAAGAGACCTTCAATGACATCAGTGAGGACAAGGAACGGACATGGCTAGCTTGGTATCCAACCTTGTGCAAATGGGGAGTTTGCGGTTGTGCAAATGGACTGTTTGCGGTTGTTTGCGGTGCGTTAAACGGGGAGTTTGGTCTGTCACTGTGAAGCGGGCGTAACCCTTACACTACCTGATCGATACAACATCATACAGTAGGTCCCCCCCTCATTATTTTTATGGCCCCCACCCACCGCTCACTGGGGGGGCGGGCGGGAGGACAGTAGGTCCCCCCATTGTGATTTATGGCCCCCACCCACCGCACAGGGGTGGGGGCTGGGGGGAAGGACAGTAGCCCCCCCCCCTTATCCTTACTTACTGAATATTCCCCTGTATAACAATGTTTTGCATTTAGTGAATATTCCCTATTCTGCTCTGTGTCAGTGTGTATCAGGGTCTCTGAGGACAGGTGTCAATCCATTTTTGCCAAGTGACCCTATGTAGGGGGAACAGTCCCTATTCTGCTCTGTGTCAGTGTGTATCAGGGGCTCTGAGGACAGGTGTCAATCCATATCTGCCAAGTGACCCTATGTAGGGGGAACAGTCTCTAGTCTGCTCTGTGTCAGTGTGTATCATGGTCTCGGAGGACAGGTGTCAATCCATATCTGCCAAGTGACCCTATGTAGGGGGAACAGTCTCTATTCTGCTCTGTGTCAGTGTGTATCATGGTCTCTGAGGACAGGTGTCAATCCATATCTGCCAAGTGACCCTATGTAGGAAGAACAGTCCCTATTCTGCTCTGTGTCAGTGTGTATCAGGGTCCCTGAGGACAGGTGTCAATCCATATCTGCCAAGTGACCCTATGTAGGGGGAACATTCCTTATTCTGCTCTGTGTCAGTGTGTATCAGGGATCCTGAGGATAGGTGTCAATCCATATCTGCCAAGTGACCCTATGTAGGGGGAACAGTCCCTATTCTGCTCTGTGTCAGTGTGTATCAGGGTCTCTGAGGACAGGTGTTAATCCATATCTGCCAAGTGACCCTATATTGGAAGAACAGTCCCTATTCTGCTCTGTGTCAGTGTGTATCAGGGTCCCTGAGGACAGGTGTCAATCTATATCTGCCAAGTGACCCTATGTAGGGGGAACAGTCCCTATTCTGCTCTGTGTCAGTGTGTATCAGGGTCTCTGAGGACAGGTGTCAATCCATATCTGCCAAGTGACCCTATGTAGGGGGAACAGTCCCTATTCTGCTCTGTGCCAGTGTGTATCAGGGGCTCTGAGGACAGGTGTCAATCCATATGTCAAGGTGTCAATATGTCATATGTCAGGTGTCAATCCATATCCATTGTGATTTAGGAATGTTAGGTGATTTATGCCCTTTATGGATTAAAAGCAGACTCTGCATCAACTGTGTAATTTTCCATGGGAGTTTTGCCATGGATCCCCCTCCAGCATGCCACAGTCCAGGTGTTAGTCCCCTTGAAACAACTTTTCCATCACTATTGTGGCCAGAAAGAGTCCCTGTGGGTTTTAAAATCCGCCTGCCCATTGAAGTCAATGGCGGTTTGCCCGGTTCGCGAACGTTTGCGTCCACCGTTTGCGAACCGAAAATTTTGTGTTCGCGACATCACTATCAGGCACCATATTCTGTCAAAGTTGCAGAAGTGTTACTCTTTAAATGTATGAATTACTGCCTACAGTATCAGAAGGATCACACAACTTGTAAATTGTTCAATAGTTTCTGTCATTATACAAATGTAAGGATATTTTCATTTTTATTTTATATTCTGAAAATGCAGGAGCTTTTTCTTCTAAGGCATTAGGCTTCCGGAGGTCATACACTTCCATATAAACTCAGACACTGCAGTGATAATTAGCTTAATTACACTGTCTAGGTGAATATAATTACACCCATTGATATAGTGTGTCTTCGATAATTTGTCGTACTAGAACTACGACCAACATTCTTTTATTAAAGACCCGATCTTGCATCCTCTGCACAATTGTTTTAAAGTGGAAAAACTATATCACATTATACTGGAAACATATTTCAATACTAGCTGCATATTTTGTTGCATATGGAATCATATTTAAAAGATTTTCATATGTCATTTCATATTATAGAAAATAGATTATATTTTAAGCTATTATTTGGTTTTTAAAATTGGTTCCTCGCTTGGAGCTTATAATTCCATGCTTTCTAGTATTTAAATGTGTCCTACTAAGCCCTACTAAGGACTTGATTTAATATTTTTGGATAAGCTTTTCAAATTATTCAAGTCTTTCCAAATGATTTATCGCAATTGATGATCTACGGGAATTTTTTGTAGCTAAATTATTTGGAAAATGTTTTCTAACAGATTTGAATATTTCAATAAGTTTATCCAAAAACATTAAATCGAGGTACAATTCATATTGCATTGATGGATTGTACAAAAAAAACTAAACACAAAAATTTGGTGATTGAAAAGTATCATCACATATATTTTTCTGAATAGAGAGCACATTTAAATAAAGGCACCATCTTATCTTAAACACAACAAGTTACTTATTGAATGGACCATTTTTTCTGACAGAAACTATTAAAAGTCAAGTTTTAAAAGTTTCAACTGATTTATCTTCAGATGTTACAATTAATGTTTATGTGAATTTTTGTAGATAAATCATTTGAAAAGTTTTTCTAATGGATTGTGATTATTTCAAAACGTATTCAAAAATATTAAATTGAGGCCTATGTTTGCAAAGCTTCCTCTCTGTTTTTAGGCATTGTAGAGGAGATTGTGCATCTCTTGTATGTTTACTCTGTTTGCCTGTTCAAACCATAGCAAGGTGTGTTTGTGTGAAGAGTCAGACAGGGAAGATTATAAGATATGATATAAAAGTTAGAAAAGCATTTTTACAAACCTTTTTGTTAGCATCGAAAATTATCAGAGGATCCTAAATCTTACAAAATGTTTTACCTTGGAATAAAACTGCTGTTATCTTCTGGCTGATTCTAGTCTTTGACAATTAAGAGAAAGTCAGATATGTCTATAGTGTTGGGAGAAATATAATTGTAGGAAGGCCTTGCTTCAGAGAGTAACAAGAGTAAAAGATCCAGTGGGAAGCTACCAAAAAATATTTCATATAACCAAAAAAGTTATTCAGAAGCATTTTTTTTTTAATTTGGCAATACCAAATTTTTATTTCAAACCTAGTTTTATGGTTATACATTAAAGTCTCTAATTTTGCTTAGTGTCTTGTGCTTTCTGTACGTTAGCACATCAATTATTCTATCTATATGAGCTACTAGAAAAAAACAATAATTCAGGTATTACTCACTACTGACTAGACCACTGATATAATGAATATAGAAAGAAAAAAGGGAAATAGAAGGGATACCTTAGAGTTAAATATATACATATGTGGCTGAACCAGCCCCGCCACTTGTGCCTGGAGAGGACTGCTTGCCAGCCTCTTGCCCTGCGACTATGGCCCTGGGATGTATTGCCCTTCTAGGAACTGATTTGAGCATGTTGTATTGTATTATGCTGCTACTGGCCCTTTAAGAACCATCTGGGGACATACTGTGGAGTTACTGGGTTGCCACCATTTCATGTATCAAAGGCACATGGTGAGAACAATGGATGAAGTACATGGTGAGAACAATGGATGGCGGCCATTTTAACTCACAGACACTGTTGTGATTTTTCTACACGGTGCCATCTCGCCGGTATTTGGTGCACAAAGACATCGTGCAGTAGTTTTAAACTATACAACAGGGGACACATTATACAGTAATTATTTTTCATATAGCCTGTATATGTTCTGCGGAATCTGCATTAAACTGTATCTTCCAAACTACTGAACGGATCTGGGTGAATTTTGGATATGTGGTTCACCCAGATCCCCCAGTTCCGATGATATTGATATGAGTTATTGCATGTTTTGGGGTCCCTGTGATATGTTTTATAAAACTTTATTTCTCTGCCTGTGATAATTATATTACCCATTGTGTTCAGTAATCATATCACAGGCAGAGGGGAGGATTTTGATTGGGAGTGCCTGTGTGTATTGTACGGATTGATTGGTTGTATTTCAAAACCCTGTGGGCAGTACTATGTTTGTAGATTGTGAATAAAAGAGGCTGTATGTGCCAGTACAGTCAGTTCTGCTTGACCTCAAAACGAAGTGTCGTCTCGTTATTGGGGGAATTGGATTGTATGCTGATTGCCAGGAGTGTAAGCTGATTGTATGCTTTTCATGTTCAGCTGTTTACAGCATTCATATGCTTGAGAGCATTCGTATGCTTCTCCGGTTCGGTGGTTGTGGTGTCTGCTGCAGTGCTTGGAGTCCTCAGGAAGCGCTAGGAGCATCCTTCAATGGAAGTACCCAGTTGGGGTGCCCGTCGATCCGTTACAACATGTATGCTCAATTCATTAAAGAGTTACTTCAAGCATTATAACCACTACAGGCCACTGTATTGGTTGTGATGCCAGGGGTTTGCTGGCCCGGTTTCCCCAGTAACGTGGCAAATCATTTTGTCCCCTTACCTTGGTACCTGCTTACCCCCAATGCTCCCTGGTTGTCCGTTGATGTGCTTCCTACTTTTACAGAGTTCCAGAAGCGTTAACTTCGGCTATCAACATTCATTGGCTAAGAGTGTCAGCTGACTGGTCTTAGCGAATGAATGACATTCTGAGTAATGAAAGTTGCAAAGAGTTGACATTAAGCAGCCTGGAAGTGTCATCTTAATGGTGCTGCCCAAGATGGAGCTAAGGGGTTATTCTATTTTTACAGGAAGTGTGCGGGGAGGCTGCATAAGTCAAAGGCAGAGTAGCTGTGGCAACTGCTGCATAAATGAAGTGATTTAACTCCTAAACTGCAGAAAATTGAGCAGTGATGCCGCATGGGAATGATCTATGCACCAAAAGCATTTAAACAAGCTAAAGTTGTTTAGGTGCTAAGAGTAAACATTAAAAAAGATTGGCATTCACAAAGCGCTTAATAAATCCACAATTTTTAGTCTCCTCTGTAGAGCTATATAAAAAACAAGGTAAATTCACAGCACCATGTACGCAAGTAGGCATGATTGTGATGAAGACCAAAAAGATATATCAGCAACAATTCCACACATCTATGAGTTTCGTTCTAAAACTTTATCAAGACATTTGCATTATGATCTTTGTGGATGCCTGTCTCTTCTATTGTTTGCACATTGGGCTTTGTAGATGGTCATCTTTTTTATTGTTTGCACATTGGGAGTGAGCTTCCTTCTGGGTGCTATTTATCATTGTTTTTCAGAGAGAGGTATACCATTTAGATGTTTGTTGTGCTATAGGTGCTTAGCATGTGCTTCTAATTCTGTCATATAGCTAACATTGTTTTGCATTTAGGATGTGGATACGTAAGTTAAAACTCTGAAAATGTTCCTAATTTGCAAAAATCATCTAGAATTATCCAAGGCAGCTTACAAGTATTGAGGGTTGGGTGATGCTATATAAAATATTGAGTAATGCTGTATAAAAGAAGAATTATTCAGCAAATTATTATAGTTTATAAAATGAGATAAATTGTATTGACAAACCATAAAAAAAATATAGTAAGATTACACATTTTACAGTAGAAACATGCAAGTAAATAAGAAGTGATTGAAATATAATGATAAATTACTGGAAAAAAATATATTTTCATATTATTAATCAAAAATTAATTATGGGAATTATAGATTTTTTTGCCACATAAAATAAAATGAACATTATAACTTCAAAGGTTTGAAATTGATCTGTTCTAATGCTCTAAAAATATTGTTTGAAAGTGGATATGATTGGCCAGTTAGTTTAGATTAATCGACACCCATGCTAGCCACAGAGTTTGATTAAAATAAATCAATTTTGACCATTAGCTTTTTTTATCTTTAAATGTGAGATCAACAAAATACTTGAATTTTATTGTAGGCTTATTGATTTCGATTTGGCATTCCAAACTTTTACTAATGCAAAATTAACTCTGTTTCAGTTGCTTGCTTTTTATACATTTGTTTTTGTGTCGGAGATGGGCTGGTATTTAAAGCTTTATTCAGCAATCTGAATCAATCAACTTCACACTAGCCATGTTCATAGTAAAAGAAGGTTTAAAAAGTATTGTATCACATGCATATATATATGTTTTGTATATATATATATATATATATATATATATATATATATATATATACAAAACATATATAAGTATATATATATAAGTAAAAAAGCAATAAGTCTGGCACTCTACCTGAAAAACGAACTGTAGACTTAAACCAAGGTGCTGCACTGCGCTGGATGAATATATGCAAAAAAATATAAAGATGAGCACACTCAATAGATTTCCAATGTCATTAATGTATTCAAATGTTGCCAAAAAGGACCAATGTTTCGACCTTGCGTTCTTTATCAAGACATCTTGATAAAGACTGCAAGGTCGAAACATTGATTCTTATTGGCAACATTTGAATACACTAATGACATTGGAAATCCATTGAGTGTGCTTATCTTTATATTTTTTGCATATGTATAATATATAGTGTAGATTGGATTGCCGTATTAGTCCAGTAGACAAGATGCCAAAATAGTATTGCAGTATGCACTCTCAAAAACTCTCAAAAGCTTGTCTTTGAAATATTAAGTCAGTCCAATAAAAAAGGTATCATTGCATACTGCAATACTCTGGTATTTTGGCATCTTATATATAAAAAAAATAGATTTTCTCACCCCTCCTGGGTGGTATGTTTATTCCTCATGCTCGGGTCTCTACCAAAGGCCTGGGAGTTTGAGGGTCCTGTGCAGTATCTTAGCTGTTCCTAGAACTGCACTCTTCTGGACAGCAATCTCAGATGTCCCACCTGGAACCTGTTGAAGCCACTCCCCTAACTTGGGAGTCACAGCCCCTGAGTACTCCTATCACAACTGGGACTACTACTACCTTCACTTTCCACATCCTTTTTATTTTTTCTTTCAGTCCTTGGTATTTCTCAACCTTCTCATGTCCGTTCTTCCTGATGTTATAATCCCTGGGTATTGCCACATCCACCATGACTGCAGTCTTTTATTCCTTGTCTACCACCACAATATAGGGTTTGTTAACCAGCACTTGCTTGTATGTCTGGATCTTGAAGTCCCACGGGATCTTAGCCCTGTCAATCTCAACTACCATTTGTGGTATCTCCCATCTGGACTTAGGCAGGTCCAATCCATATGCTGTGCAGATGTTTCTGTACACAATCCCAGCAACTTGGTTGTGACTCTACGTGTATGCTGTTCCTGCTAACATCTTGCATCTGGCTACTAGATGCTGGACTGTCTCAGAGGCCTCTTTGCACAGTCTGCACCTTGGGTCTTGCCTGGTGTGGTATGCTCCAGCTTCTATTGATCTGGTGCTGAGTGCCTGTTCCTGTCCTGCTAGGAGAAGTGCCTCAGTGTTATTTTTCATTCCTGCCTTTTCCAACCACTGGTAGGATTTTGTCATGTGAGCCACATCCCCTATCTGCCGGTGGTACACCCCATGTTGAGGTTTCTCTTGCCAAGGAACCTCCACTTTTCTGCATCCTCTATCTATTGATGTTTCAGGTATTGCCTTAGCAGTTCAGCTATGGGAGCCCTTTTCATGATGTACTTGTGGATGATCTGTGTTTCATCCAGGACTGTGGCCTTGACACTCATCAGGCCCCGACTTCCTTCCTTCTGGCATACAGTTTCTGGGTGCTAGATTTCAGGTGGTATCCTCCATTCATAGTGAGTAGTTTCCTGGTCTTGATATCCATGGTGACCAGTTCTTCTCTTGGCCAGGTTATTATTAAAGCTGGGTACCTGATGACTGGTAGGGTATATGTGTTGATGGCTTGGATCTTGATCTTGCCATCAAGCTGGGACTTCAGGACCTGTCTGACTCTTTGGAGGTACTTGGATGTTGCTATACACCCTGCCGCTTCCTCATGGTTGCCATGTGTTTGTGGTATCCCCAGGTACGTGTAGCTGTTCTTTACATGTTCTATTTGGCCTTCTGGAACTTCAACTTCTTCTGTCCTGATCACCTTACCTCTTTTTGCTCTCATCCACCCGCACTTCTCTAGTCCGAATGACATTCTGATGTCTTTGCTGTATATCATAGTTAGGTGGATTAGTGAGTCAATGTCCTGCTCATTCTTAGCATACAGCTTGATGTCGTCCATGTAGAGTAGGTGGCTGATGGTGCTTCCACTCTTTAACCTGTATCCGTATCCACTCTTCTTGATGATCTGGCTAAGGCTTTGAAGCCTATGCAGAACAGCATTAGGGATATCACATCACGTTGGTATATGTCACATTTGATGTTCACTTGAGTTATTGTCCTGGAATTGGCTTCTATAGTTGTTTTCCATTTGCTCATCGAGTTCTTGATGAAGGCTCTTATTGTCTTGCTGAGAGCCAAGCATTCCATATTCATGTGAATGACATTGTGTCATAGGCTTTCTTGTAGTCAATCTAGGCCGTGCACAGATTGATCTGTCTGATTTTAGAATCCCTTGTGACTGCTTGGTCTACCAGTAGTTGGTGTTTTGATCCTCTGGTGTTGTTTCCAATCCCCTTCTGAGTATTGCTCATATTTTGACTCATATGCTCTTGGGTCTTGGAGGTTACGATGCCTGACAGGAGTTTCCATGTTGAGGGGAGGCAGGTTATAGGTCGGTAGTTGGATGGTGTTGTTCCTTTGTGAGGGTCCTTCATGACCAGTATTGTTCTGCTTTGTGTTAGCCAGTCAGGGTAGTAGCCTGTTGCTAGTAGCTGGTTCATTTGTGCTGCTAAGCATTCATGCAGCACTGTTAACCTCTTTATCCAGTAGTTGTGGATCATGTCAGGGGTGGGGCTGAGCAACTCTTCATGTGTGCTGTTCTCTGTTGGATATCTTCGACTGTGATGGTTCTGGCAGCATGCATTGGTCTGCTTTCAGGTCTAGTAGCCACTGGGCCTTGGGGTTATGAGATGCTTCTTTCTCCCAGGTATTCTTCCAATACTGTTAAGTCTCAGCTCTGGATGGGTCTTGCGAGGAGATGTAGTGGTTACCCTGTAGCTGTGCATACACCTTGGATGGTTCTTTGGTAAAGAGGGCATTGATTTTCTTAGCCTCTATTTCTCTGGTGTATCTGCTCAGTCTGATTGCCAGTGCTGTCAGTCTTTGCTTAGGTGTTTCCAGCACCTCTGGTATGGGTATATCCTTGTACTTCCGCAGCAGCCAGGATCTATCTTTGATCTTTCAACCTGTTAAGTTGATCCAGCTTACTAACTTCCTTCCGTGTTGATCCAGCTTACTAACTTCCTTCGTGATAAATCTAGTGTCACAACTGGAAATATATATATATATGAGAAGCATTCATAAGTAATCAAAGTTTATTTTCCAATAAAGATACTCAAGATTTTATTCTATGGATGATCTGTGGGGTGAGAAGGAAGTTCTTAAAGTATTCCTCAAAACTTAAAAAACAAACAAAATGTTGGAAGATGGACTGGCTAGGCATAACCATCAACACAGCCTTTTAAAATACTCTTAATAAGCAAGAAGTTTAAGAACTACATGTACAAAATTGCTCAGTCTGTGATTTAAATGAGGTAAGAGAAACAAATTACTAAATTGACATTTTTTATTACTACCTGTACAGCATAAAATATAAACATTACACGTATCAACATAAAATGACTAAACTTCAAATGTTTTGGACAAATCTAACCTCCCTCAAATTTATTCTTATAAACAAAAAGAGAAGTCCTGATCATGAGAAGGTGAAGATGGATTTCGGTGAAGGTTGCCTTTACTACAAAGTTTGCTGTCCATTTAAGATGCCATATTTAATCACCTTCATAGCACACTTGTCTGAAAAAAAGATTAATCTAAAATATCTACATACATATATAATCAACCAATAAAATCTGCCTTATTACCATAATGACCCATTTCCCAATAAAATACAGATATAAAAAAATACTAAAATTCTGGCAAAGCATTACCTTGCTACCCAAAAATTTTTCATCAATACAGTTTGATTTGTACCATAATATCAATTGTCTGGAGGCATCACAAAAATGCATAACTATTTAGATATTTTCTGTATCTATTTGCTTTCATACACTCCAATTTAGCTTTGATAGCATATTCGGATGTAGTTATAGAGTTCTAAGCTTTCTCTGGTGCACACAGATGTATCAATCTATATGCTATATGCAGTATTTAGGCTTGTCAATGATCCCAAAAGTCACTATTTTGGTCATGTTAGGTTTTGTTTACCTCACTCTACGACATTTGTTGCACATAGCATAAAAAAAAAAAATCTGTGTCCTTCCTTCACACATTTGGTTTGATTACTTATGAAGTGTCCACTCAGCTCTCTGCATTATATTGGAAAGCAGTTTTAGCACATATATTCCATCTGCCAGGTACCAATACCACTAGGATTAGGAAGCCTTCATGGCCGTTCAACAGATATCAGAGGGAAAGGCTTAGTAAAGACATTCTAGTGTGGAAGATACAAACTCTCCTCATCTCCTGCAGGATCTTCAACGCATAATAAGGGTCAACAATTCATCTTGGTAAAACAGTGCCCCCCAACTGTCACCATGATGGTCTTCTCCTAACTTCACAGCCTTAAATAGGTCTGAATTAGAGCACTTTTTAACAGATATTTGTATGCATTCTACACACTGTATCTACGTTTGTCCTACTTATCTACGTTTGTCCCGAGTAGCTTGTCATGGAATCAGAAAATGTGCCTAGAACACTACTCAAAAATAAAAATATTCAGTGTGTGGTTGATTATAACTAAACCCAAACTGCTTAGTTTACACAATTCACAAAAAGTGAAATTGCCTTTTAAACTAAATTAGGGAGATAGCATATAAATGAATCTGATTAAAATGTAAAAACGCACCAAATCCCAGCTACTGCAATTAACTACATCATTTAAATGTGTGACTATC
This sequence comes from Pelobates fuscus, assembly GCF_036172605.1. Classification (NCBI taxonomy): domain Eukaryota; kingdom Metazoa; phylum Chordata; class Amphibia; order Anura; family Pelobatidae; genus Pelobates; species Pelobates fuscus. The sequence continues at coordinate 330,831,194 of NC_086320.1, read as the reverse complement.
ATAACCCATGTAAGATGCATATAACTAGAATTATTTTTCCTACTCATTGCTGGTAACAGTGCTTGTGCCATGCAAAGTTTTTCTTTATAATTTTCTGTAGAATAATTAGGTGGGATTACATGCAGATTACTTTTTTATAGACAAGATCCTAAATACATTGATGATTGTCAGAGAAGTATGTCCTATGGTCATTCAAAATTAACCCACAAGCGGATAATCTGTAGGTGTAGTCTTGCTTATGTTCAATAAGAAGTAAATATTAGGAATGTAAAAACAATATTTTTACATGAATTAACTTCACTTTTTTTTGGCCACGACAACATTTTTCTGGTATTTATGCTTCAAGGCAGCCAATCTACTCAATTGTAGCGACATGAAATTCAGATGAATCAGTACCTAGCCTTTTGCAATATGTAGCACCATCTAGACAATTAGTAGAAACAAGTCAAAAGTGGTATAAGCAGCATTGATAAAATATAATCATGGTTATCTATGCTTCTGTCATTATCCATAGCAGTAGTAATGATAAAGATTTAGTGTATTTAATTGGTGCTCTGTCATCACACCTAGTAGAGTTAGAGAAGACCTCTCTTTGTAGAGATGACAATATAGCCCAAATATAGTCCATGTTTATCATGTAGTTTGGTGTAGTGTATGTGAAGGTATTGTGATGTCCTAACATTTCTAAAAATTAAGTGGAAATTAGAAATTTTTTGTGATGTCTTTTTCATGGATTTTAATCGATGCCATGGTATATACAGTCATCCCGTGTGTGTCTAAATATTTTAACAAGGCAATAATGGAATTTAGGTAAAGATGTGTAATAACAATATGAAAGGGCAATTAATGATTCCGTCCATCATTAGTGATCACGATAAATACTAAATAAATCACATTAATTAACAGCTTCAATTAATCTTTTAGGTAATTTTGTATACTAGAATGTTTTATCAGTACTTTTTATCAAGTCCATTTAATTAGTTTACTGTAATGGGGTGTTTATTTCATCGAAATGATTTAATATGCTGAGGTTAGTGATATATGCTCTATTTTTTTTTAAAACAAATCTATGAAAAGAAGCACAGAACATCCTGGCAACATATGGACAAAGTCAGTTTTAGCATTTATTTATATTCATTATGAAAACACCCTATCAGACTTTTCTTTAATTAAGCCCTACACAAATATTCCGATTATAGTCATCAGTAACTAAAATAGGCAAGATGTGACAAAAAAGAATGCAGCCTGTGTTTTTTTATTTTTTTCAAGTTCTTTATCATTCATTTAGTCTAGATTTTAGTTTTATAGATGTTATAAAACTTTTGATTCCACTTAAAAGAGATTGTAATATCCCTTTTTTTTCCCAAGATATAAATCCTTCCAAACATAAATTCTCTTTAGATGAAAACAAGATCTTTTATATCTTTTTATCACACGAGCAACAAATAAGTATACAAACACAAGCGAATCTATTTCATTAGAGAAAAAGGTTTTAAACAGCTGAAAATGTGCCTTTTACTTTGAGAACTAAAAGGCATGTTTTCTAGTTTCATTTATTTATTGATTTAATCTACTGTGTGTACATTCAGTACAGAGGTTGCTTGTCAAGTTTTTCATTTGAGAACAAATGCAAAACAAGTAAAATTTAATGTGTGCTTGATTTGCCTTCTGATTATACTTGTCGGTGCACTGCTGTGATTGAGATTAATTTTGCATCTGCAAAGCAATACCTTGAATTCTGCTTTGTTTGTAATATTCAGCTGTTGTTTTCAGCCTTATGTACTTGTACTGTATGTTTAGTGACCATATTTCAAAAGCACAGATTGCCATAGGAAAAGAACAATATATTGAGTTAACATAATCTGACACAGATACATAAGAAATACATTCTTCCACGTATATTGTTGTAACTATACCTAAACATCAGACAAACATTTCCAACCTGCCGTATGCTTACTGTCTAGATTGTAAAGAATATTATAGTATTCAGTGGAGTCATAGGTTACAGATTTTATGAGAGGACTTACTTAAAGAACACTCCAAACACCATAACAACTACAGCACACTTACAATGTAATTAGTCAAATAAGTTACCTACAGGCTTAATTCAGGCTCTCACTGAAGCAGACCCAAGGTAGAAAGTCTAACCTTTCTTAAACAGTTTGAATACTACATTAGGGATACATCATAGTGGTTATGGTGCTTGGAGTCTTGCATGAAAGAACCCATTGTGGTGAATTCAGAAGTAAATTGAAAAATGGAGACTGAAATAGTTGGAAAAAAAAGAGTATCACTTCTTAAAACACAATGGTCAAGATTCATAGAATTCCCTCAAAAATTAAGAGGTATTCGGGGTGGGTAGAACCTGCATCTTTTTTTCCTACACTGAGGATGTCCATTTGGTCATATACATTTGTAACAGTGGATCAGTTATTTAATTATGTTTCCCTATATGGAGTATTTTTCTTTCTATATTTTACTAAAGTAATTATTGTTAAAGTTTTGGGAAGCTTTATTATTGTTCTTGAAAGTAAGGATATCGGTAGGGAACAAGGACAATTTTAAGGTGGTAGATCCAGACAAGGGTTTGCCACAATAAATCAGATGAATGGATATAAATAAAACTTTATAAATAAAATGAAAAAAATAATTATAATAATTGTAAAATAATAAAAAAAAGGTTTACCACATTAAGTCAGATTAATATATATATATATATATATATATATATATAGCAAAATCCAAATAGGTTATGGTGGGGAAAAATTGTGATTGAAAACCCCTTCCACCTGAAGTCTGTGGATAGTTAATACAATGTTAAACAAAAATCTGCACACCAGTCAAGCCAAACTGGTGTGCAGATTTTTGTTTAACACTATATATATATATATATATATATATAAAACTTTATTTAAAAAAAAGAAAAAAATTATAATTGGAAAAAACTATCTCAATGGAATCAAGAGTTTTAGCTAAAATATACACTTTAGTTTCGCTAAAACTCAGGTTTTAAATAATATTATTTTTGATTTTATATCATTTTATTCTTTATAAAAAATTTTATTATTATTATTTTTTTTACAAAGTTTATCCAATTTTAAATTGGTACTTGAAGTAATTAATTCCATTACAAATATATATTTTAATTATATTGCTTATAATATTTGATGCAAACCCTCCATGTTTTTCATTCTGGTAATGTCCAAATGGATAAATAAATCTTTGATTTTTTTTTCTCTTATGTTTCCATATAAAAATATTTTATGTATGCATTTTTTAAAAGCACTTACTGGTTTGATTTATCTGTATATATGTGTAGATACATTTTTCATGCAATTTGTGAATCCTAGCTTGTTATTAGATCAGGAGGATAGCGATCACGATGACATTTCTCTATATGTTCTTTGTATTGGGACAACAAGTTAACCCCTAACAAGTTAACCCATAACAGCTTTGTGACTCCCCTATTAAAATAAGAATTATCAGCATACACACCCATTAGAGGCATTTGAGTGTGGTTTAATTTTTCCTGGCAAGGATAAGAACCCACCCATAAGAGGCACCCACATAATGACGTGGCATGGAACATCAATAACCGTAACAGTTTAAATCCGACCAGGTGAAGCTAACTGAGGAAGCTGTTTGTAAAAAACCATCTGCACTATTGGTTCTCTCTTTCTACAGTAGTTTTAATGAGGACACCATCTAGGAAAGATATCCAACCAGAAGGTGTGGTGGAACCTACATAAGAGACCAACAGCTTTACACTTTAGAGACAGTTTTTTGGGAGCTCTACTTATGTGAGTGGAAAATTGACACTAACTACCACATTTAAAAAATAATATTTTCACAGAATTACTCTTTTTTCTTTTCTTTTTTTCATGTGGAAATATATTAATCTGTATCCATACACAAGCATACTAGGTTACTAATATGTTTTATTTAAAAAAAAGTGCAGATTACAATAGGAATTGGTACTTTTAGAAATTACTTTGTTACTCCCCCTGTCTGTCAATCAGACAACCAATTCTGTTACTTCTTAGTTGTTCCGTGAGCTAAACTCAAGAGGCAGGGAATTTCCTGGAACACCTTGTTTGAAAACACTTCTCATTGTGAAGTGCTGAATTGGGTAGTCTGTAATTAGACAGCAATAGAAGGTTTGGATGTGTTTAGAAGAGGAGGGATTTCAAATGCTGCAGACAAGAGATCTGCAGCTTTTGTGAGATGTGTTAAAATATACCCCCAAATGAACAAAATGCATGATTAAAGGGTTACTCCAAACACCATGACCACTTCTGCTTTTTGAAGTGGTCATGGTGGTAGGAGTCTGGATGTACACTGTTTCAGCTTGTATCAGCTTGTTTCAGTTTGAAACACTACACATCCAGACATATGTTTAATTGTGTTCTGTTTAAAAGTCGCACCCCCAGTAGACATGATTTAGGCATTCCGGAACCGTGGGCTGCTTAATGTCAATTCTGTGCAAAAAAACCATCTGTCGTTAGCACATGCTGCACTCTGCAGACAGATGTAACAGCTTCTTCCTTGCAGGCTCTGAAGCTCTTGTCTCCCCTCCCTTCTTCCCACACAGATTGAAGTCCTCCATACCCCCTCTGTAATTTTGTTTCAATCTTACCTTTCCTCCTCCTCCATTCCCTCCCTCACTATCCCTCTCCCCTTGGTGGCCCAGAGCACGTGCATGCACTCTGAGCCTGTTAAATTATCCAATCAAAGACTCTGAGAAGGCTTGATTTGATTTGTTTGTTTATTTACTTTTTTTATATATATTTGTATTTGGGCAGTAGAGTGACCGATTAAGAGGAAGTAATCCCCATGGGAATTTCTATGCTACTAATGGGAGTTTTCTGCTACTATTATTTACTTCAAATTAGGATACACCTTTAGCTTGGCATTGATAACAGCGCATGTTTGATGCTCTTAACTTTGCTTTTATTTCTCTGTGAGTTGAGTTGCCTTAAGGCTCTATTCTCAATCACATGCTTTTATCCCCTTAATGATCATATTAGGCCTGGATGATAACATCAACCAGGAAAATAAATTATACACATTCCCAAACCACACACTCTTTAGATTTCTCTATATGTCTCACCAAAGCAGTTTTTTTTATAGTATTTAAGGGGTAAAATTACAGATTTCTCTAATTGAAAATTTATATAATGTATTCTTATAATCTAATCTCTCTTCCCAGTGATCTGATATAGTGGGAAGAACCCTGATCAGCATCAAACTGTAGACCTCAGTTGAGTTTGCAACAGCAGAAAAGTAATCTTTATACTAAATTAACTCCCTAAATAATGCTCTTCTCTTCTCTTTTTTTCTTTAATATTACTGCTAAAATTCTCATACTACCTGCCAGTTTCTCCAAAATAGCATCTTGAACTATTTAAATACATAAATAAAACAGATATCTCTAGATATCATCCCAAACTTAATTGTACATCTAACCCTGTCTCTTTTAACATTAATTCTAATCCTATTACTAACTCTACCCTATGTCAAATTCTCTCCCGATCCCAACATTAACTTGTTAAAGTTATTCACTAAAGTGAAAATTTAAAGTGAATTCAAAGTGAATTTCAAATTTAAGGTCAAAATAGCCAAATTATTGGACTGTTTCTTTCAAGTGTTGCAGCATCAATACAGCTATGGAATGTTATTTTAGAGTAAATGCTTGCAGCATAAGAAATTGCAATTGGTCACTAGTAGGCTTGAAGATTCATTTGATTGCAAACTGCAATTTGCCTGAATTTGGGCTGAACGGTGGACAAACATGCTTGTTTTGACCAATGATTCTGAATTACGCTCGTTGCACCAAAAAAAGATTATTGATGGGTTAAAATATAACTTTTTGCTAGGAGGCCACCACTAAATTTTATTCACAGACCATAAGAAGTGACCAATAGAGGGGAAACAAGGAAGAGCAGTAAAAAAATATATAAATGTATTATATATAGTAAATGTATTATATATGAAGTTATAGTATATACATATAGAATTTTTACTGATACTCCTCTTTTTCCCCCTTTATTGGTTACTTCTTCTCACATGAAATGGTGGGGGGGGGGGGTGCATTTTTTAATATGTATATATTTTGCAATACATTGATTGTCCCATTTTCTCACCTTTTGGCTTGTCTGATTCCTTGTCCAAAATCTTTTGTCATCACCTAAATTTTATAAAGACAAACCACCATATGTCTGAAATTCAGGTCAGCCAATTTTTTTTTCATTTTTTTGGGCAAAAACTGTGTTTTGGTTGTAAGAACTCTTGCGGGCACTCCCCACTTTTAAAAAGAAAAATTAGATAGAGGGAAATTCTCCTGCAATGCCTCAACAAGGCCAAGTTCTCCCTGCAGGCTGATCATCTTTTTGTGATATCACTCTGATCTCACAAGGCAGGGCAGATGGAGGACTTAGGGTTGCTATGTGTGCTGACGATAGATATATGTTTAATATATTCATAAGGATAATTTATTTCTAAAAAAAAAAACAATCAGGATTATGCATTAAAGTGAGAATTGCCAGGAAATCAAGGTAAAAAAAACAAAATAGACACATTGAACATAGAATTGAATTTTGACCTAAATTCTGAAATTGACTTAGATTTTTTGCCAATTCTTTCTTTAGTAAATAAACCTGTATGTACTTGGATGCAACTTAGCGCTGGAGACAGCATTGGTTTTTGCAATATGATACAATTAATGCATTTACTAAATTTTCATTATTGCTCTTGAAGGTCAAGATCTGTCTTTGTAATTTACATTGTTTAATAAAAAAAAAAGTGTCAACTGCTACTATGAAAAATCTGATATGGTACAATCAGACCTCAAAGTTACTGCCAAGATTTTACAGGCTACAGCTGATTCAAAATTACAAATGTGTTGTTATAACTGTTAGTATCCAAGTTTCCTAGTTCTCAACAATAGTAATTTGCAGAGTCTTTAAATAGTATTCTAAACTTACTTTCATACATTTGTATTTTGTGACCAACGAAAAACAAATGCCTATTATAATATTTAATATACACTATAAAAACAAAGTAAATTAAATGAAATTAGAATGAAATTAAATTCTTTATTTAGGTAATCTAGAAAATTGTAATCATCAATAGATGTCGAGAAATATATTCTTTATTGAAAAAGAAGTTTGATTATTTTTTCATAAACGTAAACATTTCATTCAAAGCGGTTTTCTCGTGGGCTGTCAAAAAATGACCCTCATGTTTTTTTAAATGTCACCCCTTTTGCAATAGCATTATAAATGCAGGGTATTAAGTAACATGCATGGTTTAGTTATGCATGATTTACAAGTGATTAAATGTAGAATAGGTAGTGACAGAGAATAAAATTAAATCAGGATATGAATGAGTTTAGGTGTTCTAGAAAAAAACTTTCTGGTAATGAGTAAATGCATCTGTTTTAATGCAGATTTTTTTTAATTTAGCATCTAACTTGGGTTATTAAAAGTTATTAGAATAAGTTAGAACATGTTGGCAAATTTAAAAATGCTGGTTTATTAGCAAACTTGCATTTGTACTTCTGAAATGATTTTTAGGATAGCATGCTGGACACTTTAATATGTGACCGAAGAGTGTGTTCTTCAAACAATGTGTGTAATAATTGCAGAGCATCAGGCACTGAAAGGGGTTAAGGACCGAAATTCTTTACTGGCTATTTATTTAATTTTTTTTTTACAGAAGGGTTAATTATGGTGAAGCTTACAAGGATAAAATATATTTTAACAAGCATCTACACAAGTGGTCTGATTATATTCTAATCTGCAAACCTAATTATCACCTTCTTATAAAATACAAGGAAAAGCTTTGGAAGCAAATTAATGTATCCTAGGGCAGTTTGTTACGTTAATAAATTACCTTCTTTAAATACAATTGGTATAAGCTTCAATTAAAAATGTACACACAATCATATTTTCAAATTTACTTCTCACAAGTGTAATAATTCAAAAGAACAAAGACCTCACTAGTTTTAATTTAAGCATGTACATGTAGTGATTATTATTATTTTTACATTTTTTGGTTTTGTAATTACTATTGGCATTGTTTTTTGATGCATAAACATTTAAATATTTCGTGAATACTGGATCATTGAATATATATATATATATTTATACATTGATAATTATTATTTTATGAAATAATATTCTAATCATACATATTATATTCTAACAACTATCATATTATTAAATAGGAAGGTTTAAGGGAAATCAGGTGTTTAGAGTGTGCTGATGTTAATGTTAATATATTTTTTATGTATGTTTGAGAATAATAATGGATTGAACACCAAGCAACACTCTTGTTTATTCAAAATAATAAAATTGACCCTGCATCTGGCCAGGTGTGTACTAACTTCAGGGGCCAGATCTCAAATCTCAGATTGGGGACACGATGCTTGTACAGATGGTGAGCATTTCAATGATGTCTATTTTGAATGTTATTAGAAGAACCAGGTTATAGCATTCAATAACCCCACTCATAACTTCCTCCTCTTCACACCAGTAGCACGCAAAGCAAGTGGAGAGGCATGGCTGGAAACATGATTTGCTATGAGGACCTAAAGATAAATCTAAGTTTTTTGTTCGGAACCATTGTCTTTATAACTCTATGTATAGACAGACAGACAGATATATTTTCAATTTTCCCACTATAGAGTAACAATATTTCTTACATAAGAAATATTCCCTGTTTTTTAACCTCTGAATTTTTCAAAAATAAAAAAGGTTAGGCTAAGTACCATCTAAGGATTAGTCATTTAAAGGGTTGGACACCAATCTAAGTATTAGTACCTCTTGGAAAGTGCCACTCCTTCTCCCAATTGAGGGGCAACATATTGGATGTATAATATTATATAGGTATCAGTTAACCACAAGAGACCTATGCTATATACCCCCAATTATTGTACCAGCCATCTTAATTAAAATGTGACTCTTTTCCATAAAGGTACTTGAGGATTTCCCAGTACCTATAGCACTTCAATTCTACCTCTCAATTAGCAATATATGAGAAGAATGAACAGTGTTCCTAAAAGAATCATGACTAATCTATTTTTACATACATGAAAGGGATCCTATAGTGCCAGGAAAACAAACCCATTTTCCTGGCACTATAGGCTCCTGGAGTGTCCCCCTCCCTCTTGCCCCCCATGCGGGGTTGAAGGGGTTAAAACCCTTGGTGCTGGGTCAGGCTGTGCCCATGCTCCTCCCCCACTGACGTCAGTCGGCAGGGGAGACCTAAAGCGCATGCGCGGCAATGGCCACGTGCGCATTAGACCTCCCCATAGGAAAGCATTATTCAATGCTTTCCTATGGGGAAAATCTGATGCTGGAGGTCCATGAGGACGTCCAGTTTCAGATAACGGACCAAAAGTCTGCTTGGATTCTGTAAGCGTCAACCGGGGGCTGTCTGGTAGACAGCCACAGAGGGCAGACTTAGAGCTGCAAAAGGGACACAGCACTCAGACTACTTCAATGAGCGGAAGTCGTCTGGATGCCTACAGTGTCCCTTTAATGGAAATTATGTCCCCAAAGTCTTGTACTGTTAAACATACTTTTATTTAATTAACCAATTTCAACATTCTATGTCGTCTTGTTTTCCTCCTATTAAAATAGCCATCTTTGAGAACAAAAAAAAACCTTAAAAACTTGAAACAAACTGAAAAATAATCTATTTCTCAGTTTGATTAGTGTCAGTATGAAAATCTGATTAATTGTGTTGTCATTTAGGCTAGCATTCGCAAGAGTTATCAACTCACCCTGTCTTGAATCTATTAAAGAAATCTCAGAAAAATTTAATATATTTTATTTCCTACCAATAGACACACCTATAATATTTTATAGACATACATGTTAGTTTGACATTTTTGTTTAAACAGTTGCATAAATATCTGTTTCTCTTTAGCTGTACACTGCATATGAATAATTTTCTACATACGTGATAAACCAATTTATAAAACATAGCAATCATGGCATTTTATTTAGTTGTGATTTATATAATTTTATTTGGTTTATAGATGAAACAGCAAAATAATCTCAAATATCTTTAAGAGACCATTTCTTAAAGCCTTTCATAACAAGGAAAATAATGATAAATCATAGTTCAATGATAATGTATGCAATCTTAATGATTATAGAATCCAAGGACACTATCTATCATTTCAATAAATCTTCAATGACCAGACATTTAGAACATTCTCTATAATATGTCTTAGAAGGTACACATGGAGAGTTTTTTTATTTTTATCTTCTGAATAGGAAAAATAAGCTTTGAAAGCCGGCTGATATTTCCATCTGTATATGTTATGCTGTACATGCTGTGTGGTTTTAAGCTTAGAGAAAGATCAAATGGGCTTGTGTCACACAATATCATAATATATAAATTAAAGGTTGCTTACCCAAATTGATAGGTGAAAAAGGATTCAAATCCACAGACAGAGGAAAAATGACCGGTTGACTGAAGAACTTAACAGTCCTTACTTGTAAAGTTTTGGTTCACCCTGTGTTACAATTCCAAGTGCTTGTCTTGTGAGTATTAATATAGTTGTATTTCCCTGAATCATGGCAGACATGGCATTCTTCAGTTAACCCCTTAAGGACACAACTTCTGGAATAAAAGGGAATCATGATGGAATATATCCGTCATCTGTCCTTAAGGGGTTAACTGGTCATTTTTTTTCCACTATCTGTGTTTTTAGATTTACACCAGTTTAAAGAATGCTCTTTCAATAAGATAAAATCACAATATCATAACTGAGAGTTTTATTTCATGCATACATAGCTAAAAAAAATAATATTGTTATTTCAATGTACCGTATATACTCGAGTATAAGCCGACCCGAATATAAGCCGAGGCCCCTAATTTTATCCCAAAAAACTGGGAAAACTTATTGACTCGAGTATAAGACTAGGGCGGGAAATGCAGCAGCTACTGGTAAATTTCTAAATAAAATTAGATCCTAAAAAAATTATATTAATTGCATATTTATTTACAGTGTGTGTATATAATGAATGCAGTGTGTGCGTATGAGTGCAGTGTGTGCGTATGAATGCAGTGTGTGTGTATGAGTGCAGTGTGTGTGTGAGTGCAGTGTGTGTGTGAGTGCAGTGTGTGTGTGAGTGCAGTGTGTGTATATGAATGAAGTGTGAGTGTGTGTTATGCAGTGTGTGTTTGTGTATGTGTTGGTGGGGGTGGGCATTTTGATATATTATTAATTATTTTATTAATTATTTTTTATTTTTTAATATTATATATTTTTTTAATTATTATTTATTATTTAATTGAATTATTATTAAAAAAAAAAAATATTATATATTTTTTTCGTCCCCCCTCCCTGCTTGATACATAGCAGGGAGGGGGGCTCCTTCCCTGGTGGTCCAGTGTCATTGGTAGTTCAGTGGGGGGGGTGAGGGGGGCTGGCAGAGCTGTACTTACCTGTCCTGCAGCTCCTGTCAGCTCTCTCCAACTCCGCACGGTCTGTGCAGCTCCCTCTGTCAGCTCCCAGTGGGAGCTGACCGAGGTGCTGAACGGACGGCGCGGAGGAAAATTGCAAATAAAATTGCAAAATATGCAAATTGCCATAATACAGACTCTGACTCAAGTATAAGCCGAGTTGGGTTTTTTCAGCACAAAAAATGTGCTGAAAAACTCGGCTTATACTCGAGTATATACGGTATGCAAGGAAGTCTGATTTCATATGCACAGGACCTTTCGATGAGTATCTTGTGATTTTAACATTGTAGCTATTAATCATTAAATCATCTACATAAAATGTCTAAAACAGAAAATGTCATACAAACCATATAGGGTTATGAATACAACCAAAACTATAATAGTCAAGTCAATGGAAAATAGGGGGTGAGGGATAAAAGCATACTTAGCATATTCAGTAAATATGTATGAAAAGAGGATTTTAAAAATTGGTTAAAATATATATATATGTAAATAAATATTTGCTTTGTGTTTTAATTATCTCCAGGCACTAAAAAGCATAGTTTCTAGTTATGCCCCTGACCCTTTGCTTTTTTTTCTTTCAATTTCCATGTTATTGTACAAGTGTGTGTAGCTATAACGTTGCATGTCACCATTGTTTCTGGTAATACTGAGTGGGGATGTGGCCTGGGGCATGCCTGTTTTGAGGTTAGGTGTGTTATCTAGTAATAATATTTGCAACTAAAATGTAATTTAGAACAAAAATAATGTGTCATATTTATACCAATGGATTTCTAAATAAATATATTGTTGTTAAAAGACACAGTGCTGTGAGTATTATTGCTGTGGTGCTCTGTTATACACTCAGTCACATCGACAATATGGAAATCCTAGAAAAGAGGGACTCTAGTATAGAAAAGTGGGACAGAGTGAAGTGGGTCCAAAATAGGGACTGTCCTTCCTAAATAGGGACATTTGGGACGTTTGGACTAATCATGTTGTAGGAAGGTACTTTAAACCTTAAAAACTAATGTGTGGCAATAGTAGGACTTTTTGCGGGAAAAGTTAAACTTCTTGATAGATGAATGGTTAGGAAACCTATTTCTACTGTTTTTACAATGTTGTACATGGTGAACACTACTGTTTTTATTTTAAAGATAATTACAATCAAGAATTGATGCTTCTACCTCCCCCCTCCCGTTCGCCCCTGGGGAGCCAAGGGGAATAAGGCATACCTATGAACCCCTTAAAGGGACTGCTCATAGAGCGCCACGCACACCTCCTCTGACCTAACACTGCCATCCAGTTATTCCCATACTATAGACTGTAACGTATACCATGTACTCAACATCTTTATATTATATTTTTACCTTGTTACCAACTGAATGTTATTGTTCACATTGCGTTCTTTTGAAATCACCAAAACAGCCTGTTGTAATGCATACATTGCACTGACAATGCAAAATAAAGAATTCATTAAAAAAAAAAATAATAATAATAATTTATGCTTTTGTAGTAACAATATACTCAGATTGTTTGTATTTTGTGTAATTCTAATTGATTTTTTAAAATTGTTTTTCTATACACATACACACAGACATTGTCATTGGACAAACAGAATTTTGGAATGGCTAAGTTTGAGAACTTTTTCTTTCATCAAATCTAAAGCATTATTACCAAGGGACTGATCTGCAAACTTTTATCATTAGTCAAATGGAAGAAGATAAACACATTATAAAGCAGACGTTCTGGTGTTGGAAGAATTACTAACATTTAATTGGAGCATGTTTAAAAAAGTACTGTATAACATCATTCAGCATTTCGATAGATGCTAATCAGACACAATTTTTCTTGTCCCATCTGAACTGGGAATCCCTACATTGTTTTGTTTTTTTTTTCTTTTATTACACGATGATCATCACTTGCAGAAACACTTTACTTTAAACAAGTATGCAAGGTCATCAACGATTTTGGATGAATGCGTTTTGATTGTAAAGCATGTGATCATAATTAGGTGTCTATTATGCATTTAGTCTATTCTGTGTTTATCTTACATACATTCATCATCTCATTGTGCATTTGCATGCTTGAAATTTTGCATATCTACATTAAAGAAGTGGTTTAAAGTTTTCAAGTGAAAAGTACAAAATTAAACTACTGTACTTTTTCACATTCGATATATACAAGGCAATATACATTGTGATAATATGTAACTAACATTTACATTTGTATCTTTACCTTAACAGGTATCACTCAACCATTTTCAGTTTGCTATTGATTCTAGAAAAGAACAAATAGTATTTCAAAAATAATATTTATATACTATTTTCTCCATCCTGATGGGTTCTTTACCTTATTATGTTACTAATTTTATTTCCTTCATCATAGGCATTCTGCCTTATTATGCATAAACAGACACCTTTGAAAGAACAGCTAGACCCAGTAGACTATGAACTAAGTATAAATGAGAGATTCACTTACTGGACTGTTAGGCTAGCATTTCATTCACAGTGATGCTATATTGTCTCTGATTCTTCTGGTAGCATTGTATGCAAAATGTTGGGTTACCATTTTTATCACTGGTTTATTCAGGCCCATACGCAAGTATACATAATTATGGTCTGTGAAAGATCTGATGAGACAGGTGAGGTCAACAGGATCTTTCACATATGTGTTTCCTTTGGACATATATTGCACTTTGGATGAGATTTCAAAGTGTTCTGTTCTAAAAAGCGGTGCATGTAAATGGGTAGGAGACACCAAAGAAATGTGACCAGTGGTTGCACTAGTTTCCATGGTGATTGCCTCATTTTTAGTTCTCAGACCACTTTTTAGAACAGAACACTTTGATAGATCGCCACCATTGCCTATGATGTCAGCCATCAAATATTGCATCAATAGAAGGACTATTCAGAATTATTTTGACTTTCCTTTGTCATTCCTTTGTCACGGTTATATTGGACTCAAAATGTTATCGTCCCTGTTTCATTGATAACGTTTGAACTAAACTATTTTAAAATGACAACATAACAAATAGACAGTTTTTAATAAAGACAGAAGTGTACCTAGCTTATTTGGCACATGGACCAGAGTTACCTATTGGTGTTCCTTGAATTGTAAAGTGTTTTGTGTTTTATTCCATCCTTCATCTCCTCCCCCCCACTTTGTGCATCTCTCGGCACCCCTTTGTGTTCCACCTACCTCTTTGTGTATATCTCTTGATCCTGTTGTATACAGAGTTTACAGCTGTATGGTTTTTAGTTAGTCACATTTAGCGAAATAATTGTAACTGAGTATTGAAGTATGCAGAATGTTATATTTTTCACTGGAGATGGAATGTAAAAGTATATATACATAGATTGCCAGGCATTAAGAAAAAAAAAATGATAATCACTTTATATTTGCTTCCTACTGCCATTCAATAGGTTTCTTTTGCATATACTTTGTTATTATGCAAAAAATAGTCAAAACAGCAAACATGCTATTATTAAGTATTGCAAGATAAAAATCAATATCAAATTCTTATCTATTTATTTGCATGGAAGAGATACATAGCCTTAAACTCAAACAACCAAGTTTCACTTATGCAAAATATAAAAACAAAATGATTCTAGACTGGTGTTAAATGTAAAAGACATACTTTGATTCAATAAACAACATTGTATTTACATACTTCATGATTAATGTTAAATCCTTACACTATCACATTTGCTATTCTTTTTTTATAATTCCCAAAACCTATATAAAGGTCATTTAACATGTTCACTGCTAGAGAGGAGATGTAGTAAAATAGTGCTTAAAAGGTTTAATATATTACACAGTAATTATGACATGACACATGAAGTGCAATTCATAACAATATATGCAAGAGGTTTACTACTTGATATGATTCTAGACAATCAAAGTCACTGTTTAATATCACCAGAACAATCAAAATACATATTTGGCAAAACATTAAGCTATATATGCCTTTTCAGATGGTAATCCAGCTCAATGATTAATGCCCTGGCTTTAGTACCTGTAATTATCTCAGCATTGCGGGTTTCCTTCTTGGTAGCATTAACCCAGCCCTTTTCACAGTTGACAGATAAAAGTTGGAGTTTATTAAAGAAACAGAATTCTTGAAAGATGCCAAGCAATTTTAATTGGAGGACCAATTCTTTAGCTACACAACGGGAAGTCATTTTTTTCAATGCTTTTTAATGTTATCCTTAAAAACAGGCCCAGACTGGCCGTCGGGCACACCAGGCAAATGCCCGGTGGGCCGCGATGGCCATGGGCCAAGGCAGTCATGGTAGATCGCAGGATCTCCTCTGCCGGTCCCTATCAGAGCGCTGGCCCTGCTGCATTCCATGACAGGCAGTGGGGAGTTCAAAGATCTCCCTCACCAGCCCACATGGAGTGTATTGTGTCCGGTGCCGTACTGGGAAAAAAATTCGGCTCAGGTATTTTTTAATCACAGCAGCCCACTAAGAAGGGGGCGGGGCAGAGAGGGTGTGTGCCCCCTTTTAAAGTGAGCATGTTGGTTCAATGCTCTTCCAGGGCAGACCAGGTGCAGAGCTCTGCTGAAGAGCTCTAGCATGGGAAAAAGGCCCTGTATTTGTTCAGGGCAGTGCAAGCAAATGTAATAACATGCTTGTGCTGTGTTTCCTTGAAACTTGTCTCTGGCGTCTCTATAAATGGGATACCAGGAGACAAAAGGGCCAGGAAAGAGTATTGTGCATGTGCAGGGGATCCAGAGTGTATCTGTCAGGAATGTAGTGTGTGTGTGTGTGTAGGTGGTGCTGTGTTTGTTTGTGTGTAGAGGTCTAGTGTGTGTTTGAAGGACCCAAAAGGTGTATAGGAGATCTAGTGAGTGTGTGTATATAGTGGATTCAGAGGGTATATAGGGATCTAGTGTGTGTAGATGATCCAGAGTCGGGTAGGGATCTAGTGTGTGTCTGGAATGTAATGTGTTTAGGGGTGTAGTAGGTGTGTGAGGGGTACAGTGTGTGTGTGTGAGGGGTGCTGTAGTATGTGAATATATATATATATATATATATATATATAATTAATACAATGTTAAACAAAAATCTGCACACCAGTCAAGCCATAAGACTTGCTTTTCCCACATAAATCCCATAACTGCAGCGATGTTGCAACCGCAAAGGATTCTGGGTGGGCATATGCAAATTAGTTTAACAAAGAATCACATTTATATATGTTTGGACGTATTGTGTGTGTGTGGTGCAGTGTGTTGGGGGTTCTGTGTGTATGTGTGAGGTGTGCAGTGTGCGTGAGTGAAGGGTGCAGGGGGTGTGTGTGAAGGGTGCAGTGGGTGTGTGTAAAGGGTGCAGTATGTGTGTGTGAGGGGTGCTGTAGTATGTGAATATATATATATATATATATATATATATATATATATATATATAATTAATACAATGTTAAACAAAAATCTGCACACCAGTCAAGCCATAAGACTTGCTTTTCCCACATAAATCCCATAACTGCAGCGATGTTGCAACCGCAAAGGATTCTGGGTGGGCATATGCAAATTAGTTTAACAAAGAATCACATTTATATATGTTTGGATGTATTGTGTGTGTGTGGTGCAGTGTGTTGGGGGTTCTGTGTGTATGTGTGAGGTGTGCAGTGTGCGTGAGTGAAGGGTGCAGGGGGTGTGTGTGAAGGGTGCAGTGGGTGTGTGTAAAGGGTGCAGTATGTGTGTGTGAAGGGTGCAGTGTGTGTGTGAAGGGTGCAGTGTGTGTGTGAAGGGTGCAGTGTGTGTGTGAAGGGTGCAGTGTGTGTGTGAAGGGTAAAGTGTGTGTGTGAAGGGTAAAGTGTGTGTGTGAGGGTAAAGTGTGTGTGTGAGGGTGATGTGTGTGTGTGAGGGTGATGTGTGTGAGAGTGATGTGTGTGAGAGTGCTGTGTGTGAGACCGAGAGCAGAGATGGACGCAATACCCATCCCCCATCCACTACGCTGTGGGTTTGTTTTGGGAGTCCTGCAGGATTACATACCACCGATGATGGAGGGTTAGGCGGTGTACAGGTGCTGGCTTTCACTACAACCTGGGCTTGGAGTGCAGAGGGTTGGAGTACCGCTGTTTCAACAATCGTGTTGTGGGAGATCTCAGAGAGAGGCCTGGAAGAAATAGAGGAACCACCCACTATACTTTGTTTGAAATTGGATTTGGATCCCAGCTAGACCAGGACTGAGGCATAGGCTGAACATGACAATTAACTCTTTTTATTCTGGTGGGGCATTTTTTTTTTGTACTATGTTATACTTAGTTATACATTTTTTGTCTAATTTCAGTAGCTGTGCCTTAATTGCACTGCCAGTTAGTGTTTTGTTCATTAAGTCAAATGCCCAGCAACATATCTTTTGTGAAAATGCACTGCCTCTCCTGTTACTGCTTATTGTCACCATTATTAATATTCCTTTTTTTTTATTAATAATTATTAGTGCATTTAGTTTCACTATAGACCTGGTGTTTTTTTTCATGATTTCTTAACTTACTCGCAGACCAAGCATGTTATTATTTTGTATTTTAAACTGACTTCCTATTTGTGTTAGCATAGCTTGTATGCCACACATAATCTCTCTCTCTCTTTAAATCACATGTCTACTAGTTTAGTATGTTTAGCATGCTCCATAATATTGTTATAACGCATAGATGTGTTAGCCTTGCATATTTTATTATACTTGAGAAATTAGACAGTTTAAACAGGAATATATGCATTTGCAGTGTTTTGGGCATTCTAACATATGTTCTAACTCCTTTTTTACGGTGGTGTGTAATGTTTTACGCAATGTCTCAATAAAAGAAAGATTTGCAAAAGAAAATAATGTTTTGTATAAAGACATTTATAAAAGGTATTAAAAATAACGTGGTGGAATTACCAAAGTGCTCAGTGTCTTAAATTGCAATACATACAAGTTTAAAATGAAAGTCTATTGATACAATTTTTGTGCAGCGTGTTTTGTATGGTAAAAACAATATCTTTTGTGTTAATTTATATTATTCATAATCAGTAACTACTTTGCTATATGTTCTGTTGAATTATTAGACACATAATAGAAAGGTAATTTAGAAAAGATTGTTATTTTTGTTTACAAGAGGTAAAAATCGTATTTTAAAAGTCTTTGTGAACCAATAACTAATTTTGTCAGGTTATTCACTCCTTATTCACACATACAAATAGCTAAAAGAATGTAAAGCATATTTGCTAAGCTATTATTAATATAATCAACGTATCATCTGTTTAAAAGCACTATGCCCCACTGATCCGTATTACAATGATTTCCATGAATACTTCTTCACTGAATTCCTGACAACGCAACATCCCATCTTTAATACTTATTAACTCATTTTCATTCATTGGTGCATTTAATTATTTAGCCAATGATTATAAAATACTGTTTATAATTAAGTGAATACATTTGATGTAGTTTAGCAAAACATTGGAAAGTGTTGCTTAACCAATTATGAACAAAAATTAATAGCTAGTCCTGAGGGACAATAAAAAAAAAAAAGCATTTTGCAAATCGAAGAAAAGATTCTAGAAAAAAGATTGGAGGGGGCATGGCTTGATGGTCCGCCAAGATGGACGTGTGTAGGGCTCCTCACTTTCACACACACAAAACACTACCCGACGGGGTTCTATCCACATGGGCCAAAAAGGAAAATGGGTCTGTGGAGGTAATTTAAATTAGATGACAATTTCCATTTGGATGGTACGCAAACACCATCAAGTATTTTGGGAAATAGATCTACAATGATCCAAATCAATTGTATCATAGAAATGTACTTCCTCTCCTTTTAACTATACAGGAGCACTTAAAGTCTTGGGGCAGGCTATAAGTGTTATGATTTGGGTGTCTGAGTGTGATCAAGATGAATCTACTCTCCCAGCTCATTTATCTCATCCAGTCCATCCCCATCAGACTCCTGAGGATGTACTTTAATTCTTTTGATGCAACAGTTAGGGAGTTTGTTTTAGTGGGGAGGGGTTCTAGAATGAAACAGGAGGTTCTTCATCTGGTGGATATGGAGGGGGGAGGGGTGTGCAGAACATAGCGTGCTGTGAATACGTTTAATATGCTGTTTTTAGAGTGTCAGCCTAGAATAACTTTTCCCAACTTAATGGCATTTTTGCAGAATATGGTAAATTGGCTAGCCTTCAATTGAATTTGGATAAATTGGAGCTATTGACGGTCACGGTCTCATCCATGGAGATAGCTTAATTGAGATGACAATTTTTATTTAGCTGGTGTTTTGTTTCCAAAGTTCTTATGCTCCAGTCAGAAACCTTTGCAAACTTGTGTCACAGCAAAGTTATAACAGTTGGAGAGTACTATTTTTAGCATAACTTGCAGTGCTAAAAAAAACCCTGTTAGGTTCTCAATAATTGAGCTGATAATATCACATATAAAGAAATTGAACATTCATTTTAACTAAGTCACAAATTGTATAATTAAATTAAAAGCCACAGGAATACAGGAGAATAAAAAAAATTACAGGCAGTAAGATCTTTTGAGTCTACAGACTCAACACTGTCTTAGTTCTGCGGCTGTAGAGGATAATGTAATAAACATCCTGTACTGTGTTCTCTGCTACAAAGATGCCAAATGTGTGCCATAAGAATATTATTATTGACACAGCATTATTTAGGAGAAGTCATGCAATGCAAAAAGGGTCATTGGTTCCTTTCTATCCCTATATGAATCGAAGAAAAATGTAGAATGGTGGAATGAGGATTTAATCAGTTAGACTTTTCGTGGTAAGAGACATGCCAAGCATATAACAAAAAGCCATATAGCAGGGGAAAGGTAGCTTTCAGCACTCTTAGATGTTGTAGACTAGATCTATCATAATACTCTTAAAGCCATAATGCTGGCAAAGCAGCAGGTGAGATGTAGTTCACAATATCTGGAGTTCTGAAGGTGGACTACCCTTGCTCTACAGTTTGAGAGAAGTACTTGAAACATCACAACTTTTTGGGAGGGTGTAATCTAGGTATGTTGACAATTAAATAGTCTGTCAACATTCCATTTGTGATTGTCTATGACAGATGTATATAAATACAGAATTGAGATTCAGGTCAGCATTTAAACATTTAGGCAACCAACCACAAGTTTTTCACTCATATGTAATCTTGTCATATAAACTATCAGGAATAAAAGTAATTTGGAGACTCATGGAAAGGTTACCGATATGTGTCGTAATACTATAACAATAAATTGTATTACATATAAATTAACACATTATTTACAACATGATTTATGCGTATGTTATGTGATTATTATTATTACAGATCATTACTACATAGTATTATCACAGTTAATTTAAGAATATGTTTTATAGGATGTTAACATCTCTGAATATACAATTGATTGATAATAATATGCATATAACATCTATATACATACATACATACATACTATCTTAAAATAATACGTACTATACAGAAAGTCATCAAGTACACATATATTCTTACCTACTGTTGAACTTCTCAGGGTGTCTTTCTCTCATCATGTGGAATCTGTGAGCAATTGATGCATCCTGTTAAGAAAACATATTAAAATTGTAGTGGTGTTTTATTATTTAGGATTACTTTTCTTTTATTTTTTATTACTTTTTTTTTTTTTTTGCTTTACTTCAAAATGGGAAAGCTAAACAATTTATTTAGATTTAAATATATATAAATATTTTTTTAAAAAAAAACTAATAAAATCTGTCAACATTGAAGTTTAGTGGATAGATGAGTGCGCTGGATTTTGTGTATTGTATTATTTGGCCCCCAGCAGCACCCCCATTTATGCATGTTCAGGTGAGTGCAGCCTCCCCACCCCTGCTTCATATATATATTTAGGAGTCAGGCCAACTCCTTGGTTTTGCACCCCTCCCTGTCACAGGTGCCTCATCCTAGGGCCCTATTTAGCCTTGTACTGCAGAGAACTCCAGATGGAATTCCCCCCCCCCCCCCCCCCCCAAGTAAGTGGGTTAATCTCATAAGAGCATACATTAGGCTGTTAGAGTAGGACCTGCCAAAGATGGGGAACATTGACGTTGTGGCAGGCTTATGCACTGTATGATCATATAATGTAACTAAACCCCCATTATTTTTGCCTAGATTAGGTGTTTAAAAAAAAAAAAAAAACTAATAAAATCTGTCAACATTGAAGTTGCTGTTTAGTGGATAGGTGAGTGTGCTGGGTTTTGTGTAATATATATATATATATCATTTTAAGTGTAAAAACATTGTGTTGCAGGTCTACAACTATGAAACTAGTTGAAATACTAACTTTTTATATTGTATGTTATATATTTAATGTACCATAAACATTGTTTGTGTTTATTAATTATGCTATATAGACTATTCTTCTATTACATTAATGTGCATTGATTACTATTTCTATTTTAAATAATAGTTATTATAAGTTCCATATCTTCTCTGTGAGTTTTCTGTTCTTTTTATATTCTTAACCCCTTCAGGACGGAGTCAATAGTGCACGTTCTGATCAAAACAAAACGTAAACAAAAACTGGAATTTGCGCTATATGTCTGTTCAACCGTAATTCACCTCTTTCATATTAAATGCACCCACACTTATTATATATCATTTTGTTCAGGAGAAACAGGGCTTTCATTTCATATAAAATATTTATATATGAAACAATTTATTATGAATAAAATAAAAAAAAACTGTAAGAAATTAGAATTTTTTTTTTTAATTTGTAGTTCCGCCTCACATTTTAGCTGTAAATGTCATAATACTGTTAGGTTTTACTGCAACAAAATGCACATATTTGTAATCAGCGATGTCTCACGAGTACAACAGTACCCCCCATTAACAGGTTTTATGGTGTTTTGGAAAGTTACAGGGTCAAATATAGAACGTTCCATTTTCAAATTGAAATTTGCCAGATTAGTAATGTTACCTTTGAGACGGTGTGGTAGCCCAGGAATGAGAATTACCCCCATAATGGCATACCATTTGAAAAAGTAGACAACCCAAGGTATTGAACGTGGGGTATGTTTAGTCTTTTTTAGTAGCCACTTAGTCACAAACACTGGCCAAAGTTAGCATTCATATTTGTTTTTGTGTGAAAAAAGCAAAAAACTAATATTTGGCCAGTGTTTGTGACTAAGTGGCTACTAAAAATGACTGGACATACCCCATTTGCAATACCTTGGGTTGTCTACTTTTGCAAATGGTATGCCATCATGGGGGTAATTCTTATTCCTGGGCTACCATACGGTCTCAAAGGCAACATAACTAATCTGGCAAATTTCAATGTCAAAAAAATGAAATGCGAGCCTTATATGTGACTCTCTAACTTTCCAAAAAACCATAAAACCTGTACATGGGGGGTACTGTTATTCTCGGGAGATTTCACTAAACACAAATATTAGTGTTTTAAAACAGTAAAACATATTACAACAATAATATAGTCCATAAAAGTGCCGTTTGTTTGTAAAAAATGCAAAAAACGTCACTTTTACTTAAAATATCATCGTTGTAATACAATTTACCAGTTTTAAACACTAATATTTGAGTTCAGCGAAGTCTCCCGAGTAAAACAGTACCCCCTATATACAGGTTTTATGGTGTCTTGGAGAGTTACAGGGTCAAATATAGTGCTTGCAAATTAAATTCTCTGCACTTTCTCCCTGTGTTGTCAGGCATGTCAATCAAATTTTAATTAATTAAATGACATAATTACGTTAAAAAATTACTTAAATATACACGTAGAATTTTAATATATATGCATTTATAGGTATTTAAATTCTACGTGTATACTAATGTAATCTTTCATGTAATTATATGTATTTATCTATCTATATATATTTGCGGTTATTTGTATTTTATATATAGATAGATATATATAGAATGTCATTCTAAGTGTATTCTGTTTCCAATATATATATATTAATAACAAAATACAGTTAGAATGAAATTACATATGAATATATAATTTATTTTAAATTTTGTTTCAATATTTTATTTATTTATTTTATTATTTTATTTATTTATTATTGTAATTATACGTATATATATATAATATATATATGTAGATCAATTATATATATAATATATATATACATATTATATATGTAACGTCATTCTAAGTGTATTTTAATACTAATATATATACTAATATTAATATTAAAATACATTACATATGACGTTACATATATATAATATGTATATATATTATATATATAATATATATACATATATTATATATATATAAATACTTGTATTTTATTTTAACATGTCTATTTAATTTTTTTTTTACACTACCTACCAGCAGGGGGACTCTCTAATATTTTAGACAGTCGCCCTGCTGGCAGATCCATAGCCAGCTATAGGGGGCCATGTGATCGCTCTTTGAGAGCGATCACATGGCCCCCGGGGGCCTCATTTGCCGGAGGGGGGCTGCCTGGGCTCTCAGGCAGACCCCCAGAAGAGGATCGCGGCGGAGGTAAGTATAGCTTACCTCCTGGGGGCTTCAGCCGTTACGGCGTTCTATGCCGCCGCAACGGCTTTAAAGCCCTTTAAAGCCGCGACGGCATAGAACGCCGTAACGGCGTTAAGGGGTTAAGTCAACGCCGATCTTTTCTTTGAAAACAGTAAATGTGAAATTTTGAAATTCAGATGGACATAATGACTTTCCACACAAGTTAAAACTTTTCGGTCTTAGTTATACAGGTGTATGTGTTCCAATTTATCTTCTCAAGTATGTCATGCTATTGCTGTGGTTAAAGATATGGTGCTACTGACTAGCCTAAGGGCGAAGCACAGGTATACACTTAACTTGACTATTTACAGCTGTAACATTTGTTGCGGAAGTGAATGTGTCAACCTCAAAGCTAAATGTTTCAAAATTCCAGGAAAATACACCCAATTCCCTCAAAATGGAAATTGTGAACACATTGAGTCATGAAAATACATATGTGCATTTATTATCATATGATAAGAATGTTCACAGAATGCTTGGATGTTGAATCCACCAGCTGGTAACTTTTATAAAATTGTCTATGAGACAGAGCAACCCATACTTAAAGCATTTAATTATTACTTGAGATATGATGCATTGATTATATATTTTTCTAATATTTTCTAATATTACCCACTATATAGACAGCATCATCACCATACCGGAGAATCTCTTAGATTTTATTATTCTGGATGTGATAAGTGTTCCTTTCTTTTAAAAATTACAGGAACATAAAACATATTATGCCCACTTTACTTCCAAGTTTGAAAGTACTTTCACACATTATTTTCTCACACATAACATTGCTGGATAATAAGAACTTTATGGAAATGTATTAATTAAATTGTTAACCATGCCTCTGTCTTAGGAGAGGACACGTAATATCCCAGCTTCGACGTTCAATCAACTGTGATAAGTTGTTTATGACATTGTTAAATTACTTATGTAGTTAAGGGACTCATTAATGTAAGAAAACAAGTCTTAATTTTGTAAATAGGGGACCTACGGAGCTGCATGTCATTGTAAAGTTTTTAAAGCTTGCCAAATATATTGAAACTGATGTATGACAAACACAAATATATCTAAAAAATATATAGCAGCTATTGTTGATATACACAATCTACAAAATAGCCAGCACTGTACAAATACAATTTTCAAATAGCAATGTTTTGGATCTCCCCTCAAAACTTTATCAAGTATCATGACTCCTAGTAAAGGTCCAGGTAGAATACAGAAATGTTGCTTTTTAAAAATGCATTTGTTGCCTTACGAGGTTTAGCTATTTCTTGGATATTGTGTATTTCAGAAATTCACACCTATATCTTCTGTATCACAACATTACTATAGGGTAAATACAATGACAAAAACAAAGAAAATGAAAACTGAGAGAAACTCAATAGCTTGACCATCACTAAATCTCTGCTCAGATCTCAAAACAGCCTTTGCTCACGTGTGCCCTTTCAGAGAGAACCTATTCAAAGGCACATCAGACCAGTTCCACCCATAAGGACAGTCCAGAATAGGGATTTACCGAAGGTCAAACTATTGAGTGTCTCTAAGCTTTTGTCCGATTTTATAGTTCAAATTTTCTCTGTTTTTATCCCTGCATTTACCCTATAGTAATGTTGTGATACAAAAGATGGCAAATCTTCATTAAAGTGTCCAAAAAAAAAACGTGCATGAGCATATACCTGTAAACACTTAATATGTATTAATTGAAACATATTCCACTTAACCATGTAATCACAATATAATAATTATAAATGTTAATCATGGAAGTGAAACACTTTTACTCAAAGCAAGAAAATTGTCATATATCAGCATCAGCTGGAACTAAGAATCCATATCTCTATTCCCTACACAGTAATATCTTGCTAGACAAAGGAAGTTTTTCATTCATGCATTATATTTTATTAATATACTGTCTCCGAAACAGGAAGCATTTTGCGCTGGAGATTTGTGAGCAAATTACATGGATTATTAAGGATGACTAAAATGTGAATAAAACCCATACACTCTACTGTATTAATGACAATATTATTTGAAGATTAATCCTTCAAACTGAATCATTTTATTATTTTAAGCAACAGTGGCAATGTTTTCACTTGAAAAGGTATACACATTTTTATTTTTATTTTTTTAAATGTGCATTTTAAAGCTTTTCCTTGGTCTAACCAGGATTGTTGACCATGTGCACAACAGAATGTCAAAAATATGTAACTATCAATACATGTTTATATTTAAAATGTCATTAACCTACAGTCACAGAAACTATGTTTAATTTTAATTCTGAAAATTAGATAGCAATGTACTAGAAATGTTAGTGTCAGCTAATATGCTGTTATTAATGTATGTTAATACATGTGAATATCTGTGAATATCTGAAAATGTTCTCCTTGCTCTATCCACCCTCCTTATCGTATCCCCAACTAATAAATAACATAGAGACAATCATGAATAAATAAACATAATTAAAAACGAAATTAATTGCGAAAACATTTTTTCACACATACGCACGTTTCATTTGAATCCTAACGTACTTATTTCTGCGTATTCGCAAATTTTGAATAAATTGGGCAATGCATGAAGAGACTGGGAATCCAATTTGTTTTAGACTTGTGCATTCGGTTTCAAATGAATTGCAATTTATCCGAATTTTGGGCAGAATGCCGTAGCTCTAAAACGCTATATAGATAAATCATGAAATAAACAACAGAACAGACAATAGACGGTCAGTTTTGTTTGTTTTGTGATTTAGAGTTCCGTCTGGGCTCCAAAAAAGAAATGATTGATGGGACAAAGACAAAACGGTGATTGAAATTATTTTTTTTGACTTGTCTATTTGGTGAAACTGATTTTTTCTGCTATGCACAAGACTGATTTTTTATTTTTTAGCATTTATAAAATGTCACCAAGTTTTGCAGCGCTGTATAATTTAATTGAATACAAACATATACTATGCAATTTAAAAAACACATATCTATTATTATTATTATTATTATAATTATCATTTATATAGTGCCATAGATTCTCCCCCCTTCACTCCTCTCTCAAACACACTTGGACAGTACCCTTCCAACCCTCCAGGCCTTCTCTCTGGCTACTGGATACAAGGTGGCTATGCTACTCCTTTCCTCTCCACCTACACTTCTTGTCTGATTGATCCCATTCCATCCCACCTTATCAGACCTCTTTCCCTTTGTCTTATGCCATCCTTAACGCATATATTCAACTGCTCTCTTTCTTCTGGCATTTTCCTGCTCTTCTTAAACATGCTACTGTCTTACCTATCCTAAAAAAAAGGCACCTGTCTTGTCAGTCTAACTACCATGCTATAGATCTACTCCATTTCTCCTCAAAGCTTCCAAAACAACTCATCTTTACACATTTGGCATGCTTTCTCATCTCCAACTCTCTTTGACCCTCTTCAATCTGGCTTCCACCCCCTCCATTCTGCTGAGACTGTTCTGATTAAAGTAACTAATGATCTAATCCAAAGGCCACTAGTCCATACAAATACTTCTAGAACTATCTGCTGCCTTTCACATTGTGTATCATGCTCTCCTTCTGCAAACTCTTCCCATAGCATGTTTAACATGGTCCTTTTGTGGTTCTCATCCTATCTTTTCCAACGTAACTCAGTGTCTTCTTTTCCAGTGACACATCCTCCCCTCATCCTGTCTCGCTTAGAGTCTCCAAGGCTCTGTTCTTGGCCCCATTTTGTTTTCTCTTTACACTGCCTCTATTGGCAAACATATTAATTTCCTTGGATTTACAATTCCATACCTTGTCAATAACACAGAAAATGACTACAACTCTTTCTACTTACTTAACTTGAAATTAAGAGATGTGATTGACAATGACTGACAATGAGTCAATGTATCGTTTTCATCTTCCAGTGCAATCCTAGTTCACCAGTTATATCTCAACGGACCATATTCATCAAGGCAAATCAGGTGCTATCATAATGGTTAACTATTGAAAGATATTCTACTGGCTTCTGTTTGGGATGTCTCTATAGTTAACACTTTCCCCAGAATAAGAACCAAGTTTTGTCTTACATATGAAACCATATCTTACATTAACATATTACATTATATTAACAGCCTTCTTTTCCTACAGAGCACCACAATTATGGAATAACCTCCCAGAAACTTTCAAATCTACCCTCAGCCCAAAATGTCTAAGAGAGCTCTCTCTACGTATCTCAAAAATAAATGTGCCTGTAATCATAAATGATTATATTTCTTACCTGTGTTAAATTTATATATGTGTTATGTATTAATATATATATATATATATATATTTTGATATTATATTGTATCCTTTTGTAATGATGCAGTGTTAGTGAGCCCAGGATATACTTGAAAGCGAGAGAAATCTCAATGTATCCTTCCTGGTAAAATATTTTATAAATAAATTTAAAAAATGCCTTTTTTAGAATTAATAGTGAAAAATCACAGAGTGTTTGCCGATATAGCATGGAATGTACATGCTAGTTAGAATTATTTTTTTTTAGCTACAATCTTCCTGCATCTGCATCTTTTTTTTGCAAAGTTTGTATCTTTACTGTGAGAAATCCAACAAGAGGTTTGTCCATGCCATTTGCATGAAAAATGTGTGAATTTTGCTCACAGCAGCAATGTAGCACTGCTGCTATGCACTGTGCAATGTAAATGCTATTTAGAGTGTAGAACAGTGAGAAAGACCACTTGCTGGGCACAGTCGGTTTTCTGGTAGACAAAACAGCCAAGACCAAGACTGAAGAGGGCAGGATAGTGACAGGGAAAATGTCACTATGAACTGGGAATCATGGCACATGTACTGGGCACAATGGTATATGGTTCTTTGGCAAATAAATGTTTGGGCTGTAGGAGATTATGTGAGGAAAAAAAGACATACTTGTGGTGGGCTTCTGTGCCTTTTTTAAAGCAATCCATATCTTTTAGGCTAAAAGGTTACTCTAAGTACCATTTCTTTGTTTAAAAAGACCATATTCAACATTTGTGCGTTCCATAAGCAATCTGCATCAGGCTTTTGAGCTTCAGATTGCAGACTTACACATCAAACAATAAGCTGGCAGAAAATACTGTTTAACCCTTTAAATTCTTCTGTAAATGACAAGTTTAATTTGGAAACCCTATGCCTTTAAACGAGAGCTCGATCATTACCATCAGGGAACAAATCTGAGGACAGACAAGCTCATCACAGACAGAGAATAGTGACATACACTATAACTGGGATGCTATTAATGATTTTCTATTAATCTTTAATAATGCATAGTGATTAAGACACTATCTACACTTTATGATCATATATTCCAACATGGTCTGAATGGTTTGAGTACCTTATCTCTACTATATTTCATTACGAACAAATGTAAAACTTACATTTCCTCATTTATATTAGATATGATAATAATTATACAAGATTACAGTACATTTCCTTTCATGTACTTTTTCTTCCTCAATACTCATCATACTGGCAATGTATTACAATATAATTCTATCTTTTAAATTAGAATGCAATACATTATAACTGTGGAAGAGTCAAAATTAATTTAAATGCTCAATGTTTTAGTAAATTTAAATTACGGTGTGCTGTGTCATTTTTAAAAATCTAAAACAGTATGTGCTGTCTTTTTAATTCTAATACTATGCAAATTGATAATAGTTCAACCAAATTGAAATAATCAAACACACTATGTATGTACATATGTATCTTCACCAAAGCTTAATCTACCTTTCTGTGTGCAACAATACCATGCCTGCCTTAAGCAAGCAACATACCTCCCATGTGTCCCTATTTAGGATGGACAGTCCCTACTTTGGACTCAAATCTATTCGTCTCTCTTTTCTTTCCTATTATCCCTCTTTTCTAGGAGTCCCTCAAGGTTGGGGTGTCTGAGTGTATCATAGAGCTCCACTGCAATAATACTCACAATAATGTGTCTTTAAACTATAATACATTTTGAAATCAGTCTGTGTAAATAAATAATTCAATCTTGTTCCAATTGGTGGGGATTATACCACCTATGCCTAGGCCGTTTAGATTGAGCAAAACCACTCTTTTGTTCTAAGACAGTGAGTACATCTCCTTTATTGTAATGTATTTTATTACACAGTGTGCACTATATTTTATTTCTTGTTTTTTATATACATCACAGTTAGGATTTTGACGTAGATATAGCCAAGAGTGAGAACCACACATATATCCAAGAGTGAAGATTATTCAACTAGAAGGTTTGCAAAAGGAGCCATCAGAAGACTCCATCAAATGTGAGTGTGCACTTTGTATATATTTTATCCACAGCCTTGAATAACTGACATATTACACTATATTTTAAAATTGGCCTACTGACCAAAGCCTTAAACAATCAATGCCCAAAATACCTGAAAGAACTCCTGACACCATATGTTCCATCCTGTTCACTTTGGTCAGCCAACAAATCCCTCCTGTTGGTGCCCAGAATAAACACAAACTCAGGTTGCCGAGCATTGAGCTACACTGCCCCCATATTTTGGAACTCTTTACCTTGCTCAATCAGAGAGGTACCATCCTTACAGACGCTTAAAAAAAGCTAAAGATCCACCTCTTTTATAATGCATTCAGTCAACACATCTTACTTTTAGAAACTCTTAACTTTTATGTCTGTTTCATATATTTGTACAGTACTTTGAGTATCACAGGGAGACAAGCACTATATAAATCACAAATTATTATTAGTGTCACTGTTTGCTTTTCTTTATATACCTGGACTACACCCTTTTGGATCAAGATAGCAAGTTCATTTTCACAGGCAAGGATTATACCACCCATACACAACTATAGGAGCTACATTATAGCTCCAAACAGTGTAAGTGCAATTCCTCTATTTTCCTCTATAGTAGTTACCAACCTACTACACTATATATTCATTTATTTATTTTGTTCTCTCTCTCGTTTCTTATCGACTTGGATCTGATCTTTATTAAGGCCCTTCTCCCTTTCCCTTCTACGCCAAACATTTGTGATTAGATAGGATAGACTTTGGTTTGGGTTGTCCAAGTTGCTTTCCACATTGCAAGCACTAGAAACCTACCTATCTCTGTTTTGAAACTGTGAGTATAGCTGTGTTGGAGATTTTTTTCCAGCTCTGTTGTATTTGCCTATGTTTTCTCATGTTTTCTCATGTTTTCTTAACACCTCTGAGTTTAACAAGTAAAATCAGACATGGGGGGAATATTTTATATGCTAAGCGAGATATAGGATCAGATCATCCAGTGCTGGACTGTTTTAAGAAAATACAGAACAAATAGAAAACCAGTTGAAAACCCTGTAATTGTGGCTCTTTATACGCAAGCACATTCTTCCTTAAATATATTCCACCAAATTTAACTGAGCTAAAATTAAGCTTTGACAACTGAGGATTAAACATGGCGAAGCATCCTTTCTATTCTGAGCCAAATTGGAGTTGCAAAAAAAGAAAATTGAGCAACACATTCAGGTTAAAAAAGTTTAGCTGGAGGTGAACTGAAATGCTTCAATGTAATGTGTATCTACTTATTTTCAATGTAAACATACAAACATAGTTGATCTGGGGAACTTGTCCAACGCAACTATAGTCTACAGATTTACTTTTTAACCCTGATTTTGCATCTTAATTTATCTCTAGTTTGCTAAAATTCTAAGTTTAGTAAATAGATTGCAGACTTACACATCAGGACCAGTGTTTCTCATGAGCAAAGTAGGATTGCTCATGAGAATCGAATATTTTTAAAATGCACCCCGTATTGAATAGCAGTTAACAATTATTTCAGTGTATACAATAGTGTTTGTAATAAGCAGTCGGTGGGCTTGAATGGTGTTATATTATCATCTCTATCACTACCAGAAAAATAGTATAACTGTTAATTAAAATATTAGATGCATAGGAAGCACCACAGACAATGAATTAAATAACTATTTGTTTTAATTTATTTTTTTCAGAAATGATGAGATCTTACAATAAAATAATAATATACTATATGTAGTCATTTAGGAATAAAACAATATAGCAATTCATTAGTTTAAATTCATCTATAGGAATTACATGTACATGTCAGGTATTGCTGTTTCTTTTATTTTTAATTATTTTACATTTGTTATTATTCTTTCTGAATATATTCCTTTACATAAAAAATGTTAGGGGGTTTGATATTATGATAATATAGTATCTCTTATGCATTATCTCAGACAGGCTTTGTACACAGAAATACATATATATTTTTTCATTTACAGTAGGTAAATAAAATAATTTATAAAAAAAAAAATGCCCTGCTTTTATGTATTTTTATAACCATGATGGCATTTTGACGAATGCAGTTTTCTATAAATACCATCAGAATGTAAAAATAAAGAACTACATGACAGTAAATGCACTATGTGTAACTGTACATAAGATTTATGTAGCATAAATGACATTGATAATAATTCATGTGATATACTCTTTATTCTAAGATCCCCTCCTTTCCACCTCTTCCTTGGCTTCTAGATTGCAGTGGCTAGAATTAAATAGGCAAATGTACTGTGAAATTAGTGGCATGCAGTTTAATGAACATCTGCAGAGGTCGAGATGGACAAAATTAATTCGTTGTAAAAAAAAAAATGTTTCTCTGCGATGTGAAAACAAGCATTAGATCAATGAGGAAGATTTGTGGGGCTTTAAAGGAACACTCTGGGCACCATAACAACCTAATCGAAATAAAGTTATGATGCCAGTAGGAACCCTGTGTTGGCTCATCTTGAATGGTTTAACCTCAAAGTCTGTATTCCAGCGTTGAATATACCTGTCTCTCTGTCCTTCCGTTTTGTGAGAAAAAACAGAAGGCTTTTGCAGAATCGGGCAGTGGGCATTCATCTGATTATCTCAGCCAATCAGTGGCTCCCCATTAATAAAACAAGCTTGAAAATGGTATGTTTTTTTTTTTTATTATTTAAAAAGGGAAGGACAGAGAGGCATGGAGCACTGCAACACAGACTATAAGGAATGGTTTAACCCCTCAAGGAGAGCCAGTGCCAGGGACCTCGTGGCACCATAACGATGTTAGTTTAAATAAGTTGTTATGGTGCCTAAACTGGTCCTTTAAGTGTTACATTTAATTTTTTTGTGTTTTCTGATGAACAGTAAGTGAATACAGTTTATAAACATTGTTGGAGGAATGGGGGCAGATTTTTCTTCATTTACCATACTCTCATACAATCCATGTGTCATGCATTTCTGTAAAACCACAAATCTGTTGTTAATGCACAAAAACACAACACAAAACACAAATATTTTTTTAATATCTATGTACTATACTGTTGTTAACAAATGTACATTAGCTTATTAATTTCTGTTTAAAACATGTCTGTTTTAAATAAATGTGTATATATACATATATTTAGAAGCAAAATACTTGTATACATAATATATAAAATATATATATATATATAATCAAGTATTTTGTGATTTTTTGCTAGATTACTTGTGGCTATTATTCATTCTATTTCATATTTATTAGTGGTGAGTTCAAGTGTTTTCATATCTGAAGTTCAAAGACAAGAGGTGAGCTAGAATGAAGCGCAACTTTATTTTCCATCATGATTGGAAAGGGCACATTTGCATTGCATAGAGACATATGGGGTGGTAAGAGCTTTTAAAATAGAATCAGGGACTGACTGTCGTTTAACAATATGTTTCTTAGCTACTTGGTGTCAAGTGAGGAATCCATAGAGAATTAATGAAAAATGCTGAATGACAGATCAATTTTTAATCATGAGGGTGAAAAAATAAATACAGTGCCTTGCAAAAGTATTCACCCTCCCCTTGACTTTTTACCTATTTTTGTTACATTACAGCCTTAAATTCAATGCTTTATTAATCTGAATTTTATGTGATGGATCAGAACACAGTAGTATAAGTTGGTGAAGTGAAATGAGAAAAATATATACATGAAACTATTTTTTAGAAATAGAAAACAGAAAATTGGCATGTGTGTTTGTATTCACCCCTTTGTTATGAAGTCCAGAAAAAGCTCTGGTGCAACCAATTACCTTCAGAAGTCACATAATTAGTGAAACAATGTCCACCTGTGTGCAATCTAAGTGTCACATCTGTCATTACATATACACACCTTTTTTGAAAGGCCCCAGAGGCTGCAACACCTAAACAAGAGGCACTACTAACCAAACACTGCCATGAAGACCAAGGAACTCTCCAAAAAGGTAAGGGACCAATGTTTTTGAGAAGTACAAGTCAGGGTTAGGTTATAAAACAATATCCAAATCTTTGATGATCCCCAGGAGCACCATCAAATCTATCATAACCAAATGGAAAGAACATAGCTCAACACCAAACCTTCCAAGAGACGGCCGCCCACCAAAACTCACGGACCGGGTAGGGAGTGCATTAATTAGAGAGGCAGCATAGAGACCTAAGGTAACCCTGGAGGAGCTGCAGAGTTCCACAGCAGAGACTGAAGTATCTGTACATAGGGCGACAATAAGCCGTACGCTCCATAGAGTTAGACTTTATGGCAGAGTGGCCAGAAGAAAGCCATTACTTTCAGCAAAAAACAAAATGGCACGTGGGAGACTCCCAAAATGTATGGAGAAAGGTGCTCTGGTCTGATGAGACTAAAATTAAACTTTTCGGCCATCAAAGAAAACGCTATGTCTGGCGCAAACCCAAGACATCACATCACCCAAAGACCACCATCCCCACAGTGAAACATGGTGGTATGGCAGCATCATGCTGTGGGGATGTTTTTCAGCAGCCAGGACTGGGAAACTGGTCAGAGTTGAGGGAAAGATGGATGGTGCTAAATACAGGGATATTCTTGAGCAAAACCTGTACCACTCTGTGTGTGATTTGAGGCTCGGACGGAGGTTCACCTTCCAGCAGGACAATGACCCCAAACACACTGTAAAGCAACCCTTGAGTGGTTTAAGGGGAAACATGTAAATGTGTTGGTATGGCCTAGTCAAATCCCAGACCTCAATCCAACAGAAAATCTGTGGTCAGACTTAAAGATTGCTGTTCACAAGTCCAACTTGAAGGAGCTGGAGCAGTTTTGCAAGGAGGAATGGGCAAAAATCCAAGTGGTAAGATGTGGCAAGATCATAGAGACTTATCCAAAGCGACTTGGAGCTGTGATTGCCGCAAAATGTGGCTCTACAAAGTATTGACTTTAGGAGGGTGAATAGTTATGCACATTTACTTTTTCTGTTATTTTGTCCTATTTGTTGTTTGCTTCACAATAAAAAAAAAAAAAAAAAAAAAAAACATCTTCAAAGTTGTGGGCATGTTCTGTAAATTAAATTATGCAAATTCTCTAACAATCCATGTTAATTCCAGGTTGTGAGGCAAAAAACACAAAAAAAATGCCAAGGGGGTGAATACTTTTGCAAGGCGCTGTATGACTACATCTCCGCCATTTTTTGCATGAACATTTTTATGTTCGTATTACAATGTGTTTGAAGGATACTTATTTATGATATAAACATGCTATTTTATGCGTCATTAAGTTTAAAAGTGAAATTAAACCTGATCCAATGTTATTTCAAATGTGGAATTCTACTGTTGTCAATTGGCAGACATTTACTGCTGTTTCTAAATTTTGATAGGTCACACATCTCATGTGGTGTAAAATGGGGTTGGAGCTTTCTGAAGTATTTCCTTTACACCAATACTGTGAGATGGGAACATACTGTTGAGACATTAATCCTTTAGTGCATATATGGTTCCAATTAGGAGTGTTGCAAGGTGGCTAAAAGACTGTGAGCTTTTAGCCATTTAGAACCCCTCCTATATTAATGCAAGTTTCTCCCAAAACTCGGCTCTATATCATGGTCTATCTCCAGCCCTAAACCGTAGTATTATCACATTATCACATTCACATGTATAGTGTTCAGATTATGACACAATGACACCAAACATTTAAATTAATTTCAGAGATTTATATAAACCCATTTTTTAAACTCGACACTTGCTTTTTTAGCCGTGCACCATGCTGTATTAACCCTGCTATAAGTATGTGGTTAACCGATATCATTAACCACAAACTTGTATCATTAAACACAAATTAAATCCTTGCAGCCACAGCAATACCCCCACACTGTACTATATTATGAATTCTAAATATAGTGCATCAAGTGGCAATGTAAAAAATCATATAGTTGTAGGTAGGGGCTTTTCTAGGGTCACAAAATATCCAATTTTTAATCTCAAAACATAATTTGCTGCCCTCCTCCCAAGGCAACTTCTGTTTCCAGGTATAAGTCAGCTGCAGCGAGGCAGGATTACATTTCTGAAATGGATGCCATGCTGGTTGGTGAGATCGTCTGATCTTCCAAGACAAACTATGGCTGCACACTTGGTCTCCTGACTGCCTTGGGCTCTTGGTCCATGATTGTTGTACCCAAGTTTACAGAGCAGACAAAAAGGTTTTGGGTTAAAGGCTGGAGCCCTCAGCTTTCCCCCAGCGACAGCCTACCCAAGCAATGCCTTTGGTTTTAATCCTCCCAAAATAATTACAGCGAGTTGCTCAGGATTATAATTCTAATAACAGCCATAACATCCATTAGATATACTGATACACTGTTTGTATAGTGATAGAAAGTGAAAAATACATTAAAATGATCTCTATCTCACCTCTTTTGCCTCTGTCCAATGGAAACAGATCTACCCACTATAGATTACAAGAACGGTGTAAAAATTAAAAACCTTTCCCTTGGGTCCAGTGGAGATCCTTTCAGTAGGGTCCAGTGTCAATCCTTTCCCTGGGGTCTAGTGGAGTTGCTATGATCCTGTCATCTTCATGCTCTTCCAGGACAGCTCCCTCATTAGCGCTCTAGTGATGCAGGGGCTGGAGTGGCGTTATGTAATGGCTCCCAGTATCACCACAGTGTGCATGAGGGAACACTGTAGGATGAGCATGAAGATGGAAGCTCCCCTGCTGCCTGGTTACAACCCCTCCCCAGACACTATATTTTGGTAAAGCAGGTACCTGCTTCAGGAGGCACTAAGGCAGCCAACTCTTAGGCCCCCCTGACAGGCAGAACACAGAGGATCTCAGCGACCCCTGTAGTTAGACCACTGTAACAGAACCATGTATACAGTAGATTCGAATCGAAAAGGTGCTCCTCACTATATATTCCTCACTATATTTTGTTAGGCTATCCCTTAATATTGAAAATTCACCTATGTAATCAACATCTTAGATATAAGATTGAAAAGACAATTTATTTACACAGCTTAATATAGGTGGCTGTATTCCTTTAAGACAGCAGTGTCACTGTAAATTTTCTTATATATTTAAGAACCTATATATAAGATTAAAACGACCATCTATTTACACAGCCGAATATAGGCTGTTGCTTAATATAAAGGATTAAGTTTATCTCCTTTCAAACATACTCTTATTGGGCTTATTGTCTTATTAATATACCTATGTAACCAAGATGTTGAATTGATCCCTTTTTCCCTTTCCTTTTACGTTGTATTCCACAACACTAACGCTATGTGAATGAGCTTGAAGCTTGCCACTAACCAAAATGGCGGCTACGATTGAAACGGAAGTGACGTCGCGGCAAGGGCGATACGTCACTTCCGGAATTACGAGAACTCACAACAGCTGATCGTAACACCCCTCACCATATTTGGTCATCCGGAAGGCAGTAAGAACCAATAGGAAGGACTCTCTGGATATTTAAACAGCAGGAAGACACTAGCAGGATACCGATTGAAAAAGCCTTTGCATAAGGCGAAACGCGTCTCGGAAGAGGACTCATCTTTACACCATAATTTTATGGGAACTTTTTTATTTATATTTTATGTAAGTGTTTTATAATAAAAAGTTTTTTTATATTTGAGCCTACGACCTGCATCTACTTTCCTGCCACAAAGAAGAGCAGTGCCCTCTTAAAGGCACACTATCTATCACACTGAGAGCCCAGTTTGGATTGGCTCTCTAAAAGGTGAGCAAGCATTTATACTTGTTTTGGTACCACTCTGGGTTGAGGATAACACACTAGGACTTTGGTCCATTGTCCCCTTATCTCTCCCTTTCTTTGAGGATTGCTACTAAACCATCGAAGAAGCTTGGTGTTTGCTTTAAAACACCCCTGCGCTTATGATTTGAGCCTATCGTTTTCAGGCTCTGTACCATGTGAGTGTGTTACATATAAATTCCTCTCTTTATGTACCTCAAGTCCATACATACTACACTATTGTCTCCATTATATTCTCTCTCCAGATTCCCTCATATTTCATATCCCTTTTTAAAAGGGTGAGTTTATTAATTTTATTAGCGCTCCACTGGGTCTTGTTTGTTGTGACCTTTCTACTTTCATTACCCCACTATTCTGCATGTTATTGTGTTAAGGTTGGAGGTACCTTCACGTGTGTCGAGCTGCTTAGTGGAACCAGGTTCTTCACCAAATTACAAATTTGAGCGCCTAGAAAAGCACGGTTTATTTGTTATTATCCCTTAACATCCACTTACACTAGCTCCTTCCAAACTTTTATTCCAATTACATGTGGCCATGGAGAAAAGTGTATGAAATGGCACTAGAAAAAGTGCATAGGGGGGCTACAAAATTGATAAAAGGAATGGAGCATTTTAGTTATGAAGAGAGGTTAACAAATTTACATCTCTTTAGTTTAGAAAGAATGCAGCTCAGATGGGATATGATAGCATTAAGCACATATATTTGGGACCAATACAAACCATTGTCTGGAAATCTATTCATAAATAGATTATACAAATGATAAGAGGTCACGCATTTCGAATGAAAGATAAGGATGTGGATTTCTCTGCCTGAAGAGGTGGGTTTATCAGAGTCTATACAGATGTTTAACCCCTTCCTGACCACGGACGTATCAGGTACGTTCAACAAAAATGGTCCATAAGCACCGCGGACATACCTGATACTTCCGTGGCGAATTAGAGCGCTGGAAGCGAGATCGCTTTCAGCCGCTCTGATGGTATTGCAACGATACCTCGATGATCGCTCCGGAAGTGGCGCCTGGCAGTGAGGCAGAGCATCGAAAGTCATCATGCAAGTTTCCGATGCTCAGCCTGTGCTGACTGCCTTGAGGGGTCGAGACACTCAGTAAATTATAAAATAATAATAAAAAAAACCTCCCTACTAACCTCCCTAACCTACTAACCTCCCCTTCTCTCCCTCCCTCCCTCTCCCTCCGTCCCTCCCTCTCTCCCTCTCCCTCCATACCCATTCACTTAGCTAATCGCCGCCGTTACCCTATTACTTTCCAAGACACCCTAAAACCTGTACATGGGGGTACTGTTTTACTCAGTAGACTTCGCTGAACACAAATAATAGTGTTTCAAAACAGTAAAACGTATCACAGCAATGATATTGTCAGTGAAAGTTAATTTTTTGCATTTTTCACACACAAATGGCACTTTCACTGATGATTTCACTGTTTTACTGTTTTTAAACACTAATATTTTTGTTTAGCAAAGTCTCCCGAGTATAACAGTACCCCCCAGTATAGTGTTTTTGAAAGTTACAGGGTCAAATATAATGCCGATTTTTCACATTGAAATTTGCCAGATTGTTTATGTTGCCTTTAAGAGCATATGGTAGCCCAGGAATGAGAATTTACCCATGATT
This sequence comes from Pelobates fuscus, assembly GCF_036172605.1. Taxonomy (NCBI): domain Eukaryota; kingdom Metazoa; phylum Chordata; class Amphibia; order Anura; family Pelobatidae; genus Pelobates; species Pelobates fuscus. The sequence goes on along the minus strand of NC_086320.1, from coordinate 330,791,607 downwards.
GCATACCATTTGCAAAAGAAGACAAGACAAGGCATTGCAAATGGAGTATGTTATTTTTTTTTTCGTGGTCACTTAGTCACAAACACTGGCCAAAGTTAGCGTTCATAATTGTTTTTTGCATTTTTAACACAACCAAATATTAATGCTAACTTTGTCCAGTGTTTGTGACTAAGTGGCTACTAAAAAAGACTGGACATACCCCATATTGAATACCCTGTGTTGTCTACTTTTAAAAAATACAAACGGTTTGATCCCAATGTCCCCAATAGAACATGGGTGCATGATGACCAGCTGTGAAAATTCCAAGTTAGAAAACTGGAATACGCACCCTCCAAATAAGGTCTTTTAGCCCCTAGAAAACCCAACACACCTATACATGGGTGGTATCACTGTACTTAGGAGATGTTGCTAAACACATATTGGGGTGTTTTTGGCAGTAACCCTTAAAGTTCTCAGTAAGTGTATTCTTAACCCCTTCAGGATGGAGTCAATAGTGCACGTTCTGATCAAAACAAAACGTAAACAAAAACTGGAATTTGCGCTTTTTGTCTGTTCAACCGCAATTCACCGCTGTCACATTAAGTGCACCCACACTTATTATATATAATTTTGTTCAGGAGAAACAGGGCTTTAATGTATCAATAACTATTCATATATGTAACATAATTTATTATGAATAAAATTTAAAAAAAATTGAGAAAATAAGATTTTTTTTTTAAATTTGTATTTCCGTCTGCCATTTTAGCTGTGAATGTCATAATACTGTTAGGTTTTACTGCAAAAAAAATGCACATATTTGTAATCAGCGATGTCTCACGAGTACAACAGTACCCCCATTAACAGGTTTTATGGTGTTTTGGAAAGTTACAGGGTCAAATATAGAACGTTCCATTTTCAAATTGAAATTTGCCAGATTAGTAATGTTACCTTTGAGACGGTGTGGTAGCCCAGGAAAGAGAATTACCCCCATAATGGCATACCATTTGAAAAAGTAGACAAGCCGAAGTATTGAAAGTGGGGTATGTTTAGTCTTTTTTAGCAGCCACTTAGTCACAAACACTGGCCGAAGTTAGCGTTCATATTTGTTTTTGTGTGAAAAAAGCAAAAAACGAATATTTGGCCAGTGTTTGTGACTAAGTGGCTACTAAGAAAGACTGGACATACCCCACTTGCAATACCTTGTGTTGTCTACTTTTGCAAATGGTATGCCATCATGGGGGTAATTCTCATTCCTGGGCTACCATACGCTCTCAAAGGCAACATAACTAATCTGGCAAATTTCAATGTGAAAAAAATGAAATGCAAGCCTTATATGTGACTCTCTAACTTTCCAAAACACCATAAAACCTGTACATGGGGGGTACTGTTATTCTCGGGAGACTTCACTAAACACAAATATTAGTGTTTTAAAACAGTAAAACATATTACAACAATAATATAGTCCATAAAAGTGCCGTTCGTTTGTAAAAAAAATGCAAAAAAATTCACTTTTACTTAAAATATCATTGTTGTATTACAATTTACCAGTTTGAAACACTAATATTTGAGTTCAGCAAAGTCTCCCGAGTGAAACAGTACCCCCTATGTACAGGTTTTATGGTGTCTTGGAGAGTTACAGGGTCAAATATAGTGCTTGCGAATTAAATTCTCTGCACTTTCTCCCTGTGTTGTCAGGCATGTCAATCAAATTTTAATACTATTTAATACTATTAAGTATTATATTATATATTAGTATTAAAATACACTTTGTATGACGTTACATATATATATTTATAAAAATATACATATATTATATTTATAAAAATACTTTAAATTTATTTTTACACGTTTAATTTTTTTTTTTTCTTCCTACCAGCAGGGGTGACATTTCAGACAGCCCCCCTGCTGGCAGATCAATAGCCAGCTATAGGGGGCCATGTGATCGCTCTTTGAGAGCGATCACATGGCCCCCGGGGGCCTCATTTTCCGTGGGAGGGCTGCCTGGGCTGTCAGGCAGCCCTCCAGAAGAGGATCGCGGCGGAGGTGAGTACCTCTTGGCTCCTGGGGCTGCAAGCCGTTACAGCGTTCCATGCCGCCGCAACGGCTTTAACGCCTATTTAAAGCGCGACGGCATGGAACGCCATAATGGCGTTAAGGGGTTAAATTGCTATGTGTGTGTGGAATTTGGCAAAACATATATACATGTGAAGGGTTATTCAGTGATTCCTGACAGATATCAGTGTTACAATGTAACTTGCTTTAATGTTGAAAAAAAATGGAAATAGCAAAGTGCTACTTGTACTTATAGCCCTATAACTTTCCAAAAAAAAGCTAAGAATATGTTAACATAAGAGTATTTCTAAACTCAGGACAATTTAGAAACTATTTAGCACGGGTGTTTTTTGGCGATTTTAGATGCTTAACATATTTTGGGGGTCAAAGTTCAAAAAATATATAATAGTAAATTATATGATCTTTAGAAAGACCATGTAATGGCGAGTAAAATGGTATATAATATGTGTAGGTGCAGTAAATGAGTAAGAGGAAAATTACAGCTAAACACAAACACTGCAGAAATGTAAAAACAGCCATGTAAAAATAGAAAATTGAAAAGTGGTCTGGTCGCTAAGGGGTTAAAAAGCAATTGGATAAATACATGCAAAAACATAATATACAGGCATGTACATTTTAATAAGTGGGGTAATAGCTTCTTGATCCAAGGAGATATCTGACTGCCATTGTGGGGTGAAGACGGATTTTTTTCCTGGTTTGTAGCGCAATTGGAAGCGCTTCAGACTCGTTTTTTGCCTTCTTTTGGATCAACAGCAAAAATCAAATGTGAACAAGGCTACACTTTGATGGACACATGTGTCTTTTTAGTTGTGTAACTGTGTAACTATGTAAATACAAGGCTCAATCCTATATATGAACTAAATTAATGTCTGAGTGCATATTTGCATGAAAGAATCCTTTCCACTATCTGCTTGAGTGTCTCCATAGATGTTGCCCTCTGGGTGGAAGAGAAGCAGAAAGACAGAGAGAGTATATGTGTCTAATCGTAACCTTTCCCTAAATGAAGATAACCAAACTTTGCAAACAGCCCAAGCCAATCATGCCCTGATGTAATATTTGGTTATCGTAGAATATCAGCAAATGCAGTTCTTTCATATGGTACTGTTGTGAACTCAATACAATTTTACCTTTACATATCTTATCTTATTGAACAGTGTTGATTGATTGTAATCTTTTGAGGAGGTTTAGCCTTGCCTTACTTCCTTTAATGCTCCAGAGGTCTCTTTGGCTGGCGTAATATTAAATATTATTTTTTTTGTGGATGGTTTCATAAGATCCCTTCCGTTGAGCAGAACCAACCACCGACTTGTATGGCCACATTCTAACTGAGCTCCGAGCTTCAGAGGACATAATCCACAACCATCGAGCATAAAAATTAGAGATGGGTCTGTAACGGATCACCTAGCACCCCGACTGAGTACCTCCGTTAAAGGATGCTCCTAGCATTTCCTGAGGACTCCAAGCACTGCAGAAGACACCACAACCACCGAATCAGAGAAGCATATGAATCTTCTCAAGCATAGCAATGCTGTAGACCATTGAATAGGAACCATACGAATAGGCTTACACTCCTAGCAGTCAACTGGAACAGCATGCAATAAATCCTTCCCCCAATAATGAGATGACACTTCACTTTGAGGGTTAAACAGGAACTCTGGACTGGCTCATCCAGCCTGGCTTTTATTTCCATCTCACACATACAGGCCACACCCAGGGGGAGGCGTAAAATGACCAATAGTATCACGGGTGCAACCCACACATCCCCTCCCCTTAGTGTGACACATAATCCCATTATGCATACAGTTTAAAATATACTTTTTACACAACTTTCATAACTCTAAAACCATACATCACATTCACATAAAAATACATATCCACAATCAATCCATTCAGGGGAACAACATATTAAAAAATGGCATGAATCCGACCCGGGGTTCAAAAGTTACTAAAAGTATCTTTTGTCCCTTTCTAGCCGCATGGCAAACCGGTTTAGACAGGTTTTACATAGGCCTCTATCCTGGAGACAAAGAGGGAAGTAATCCAATTATCCAGGGCTATAAGCAGACCCCATTAACCACATGGTTACAGAAAGACATAAAACACTTTAAAATACAGGAAGTTACTTTTTATCCATAACACACCGACATTTAACATATCCCCAGATAGCTGGGATCTGAGCGCACAAAACTACCGAATAGCGCGCAGATCCTATTCACACAGTACAATTGCCATGGAGCTAAAGTCTTTCCCATAGTCTTTCATTATATGAATAGGCTCCATGGTATAGCTATCTGGGTTAACACATTCACATAAAGTCTGGTCCATAGTCCAAAGGCAAGAGGCGGGCAAGCAGCCCCCTCCAAGGACACGTGGCGAGGTCGGTTTCGCCACAGGGTCTAACAAGCTGTTTCTTCCCAGCAAGCGACCCAATATGGCGCTGGAATCACCAGGCATTTCATCGCCACCATCCAGCCCTGGGAACTCAGAACAATCCTTATCACAAACCAATCAAGGTATTACTGACATATTAAAAAAATTGTCATCCAAACACGACCTAGCCAAGATGCTAGGGAAATTGGAAATTTCGTTCCAGTTTAAATTAGATGCCATCAGCACAGATTTACGCCACATTGGAGACAGAGTATCCATACTGGAAGATGATAGGGACACTGTCTACACCCAAATTCAGAATGTATGGGACACACTGGAGACACACCAGAAAGCAAACAGGAAAACCACTCAAGTAGGCGACAAAACCTGTTTAACCTGATACTAGCAAGACCCCCTCTGTGGATAGGGCACACAGTGCTCTTGGACCCAGAGGGGCCCCAACTGACAAGCCGAGGGATGTCAGTTGTTTGTCGCCTCCATTATTACACGAGCAAGGAGGAAATTCTGAAGACTCTTCGCCAATCCTCCCAATCTCTCTTATACCATGACACACCCATCTCCATATACCCGGATTTGTCCTGGCTGACCTTACAAGCCAGGCGTGCACTTAAGCCTGTCACCGACAATCTAAGGGCCAGAAACCTCTGCTATAGATGGGGCTTTCCCTTTGCCCTTAGTGTAATGGACAGGGGATCACTGTATTTCATTCACTCGGTGGAAGATGTTCCTGCATTTTTACAAGCCCTGCAACTACCGACAGTCAACATTCCAGATTGGTACGGACCAGTTTTCACATCACCGACTTTTCACCTTCCACAACGACAACGCTGGCAACAGGTTCCAACGAAGAGGCGAAATGAGCCCGGGGAACCAGTATCAATCTCATTCTCCCCGAGGGGAAAAGCAGCGAACCGCTAACCATCCATGCTAATACAGCAGCCCATGCAATAAGCTCCTGGGATGAAGAAGGTCTGGCAGAGTGGATTTTTTATTCGGACCATCAATACTCACCCCTTTCCAGTTAACTGGACATGGACATCATCCTTCTATGCAGCACCTGATTACCGCCTTACCAGTGAAGCCTTCACGTGCGATACCCATGCCATAAGAGGAATTGAACTCAGTCCTGTATATTCACTCTATAAACCCTTGTCTCTTCTTCTCTCTCTTCCCTCTCCTGTTTCCTCTCTTCACTCAGTCCCCTCTCTTTCCTCCGTCGGCAACAACCAACCTCTCTCAAAAAATATATATATATTTCTTTTTATATCGCCTCTCTCTATTCTGCCTCTACCTCGGCATTTGCCTTTGCCTATATACCACTATGAATCTCTTCCTCCCTAGGCTTTATATGCCAGTTTTGTTTATTCTGCTATATATCTATGTTGTAATATTTGTCGGAATGAGGGGGAACCCCACCACAAAATACTTTGCCAGAAAGCACCTACAACATGTTAGTCCCTAGGGACTCCACACAAGGGACTATGGGTAGAATAGAATTAAATATCCATGACTGCTGGCATACCTCCTTTTGAGCAATGCCAGGGGGAAATGTATGTTGCACCGCTACTGTTATGGCACCAGCTGTTTTAACTTTAATATCATTACAAATTCTGACTCCCAGCCCATATCTGGTCCTGCTTCCCACCCACCCCCCTCTATGCTCCCATTATCATCCAAATAGCAGACGTTACAGCGCCCCATACTGAATATATACTTTATGTTACTATTCCATTTTTATTAGCCTCATTAGTCGACCCACCGAGGTTGAACATGCCAATTCTCATTCAACCTGATCTGTAAACCAATCGCTGTGCCGAATTCTCACGAGTCCATCACTGGTCCTAAATCCAATCACACTGGACTCTCCTCCGTCTTAAATAGCCCACTACAAATCTAAACCTGATACATAGGTTATGATCCTCTAACCCCAATGATATATTCCGTACCCCCAAGCTCCAAATACAGGTTCTCTTCCTACCCCCCCAAATTACAAACAATCCATTTTGTTTCCACATAAGCACTTTTAGTTAATGCTAAGTATTGTTTAAGAGTTGTTGTACCTCACTCGATATGCACAACCTAGCAGTGATGAGAAAGAACCCTGTTGGCCACCTAAACCGGGACAGACACCGACAATTTTCATGTACGTGGAATGTACATATGTCATATTTACTGAACTACTCAACACTGTTTTATTTTTGTTTTTCTGTACATAGTTTATCATATTTGTGATTACTAGCTGCTGCCTGGGGACCTGAGGGGGGCTAAGACACCCTTCCTATTGAATCTGCAATGGCTACTCTCCAACGGAGGCTAAAGCAGGGGGAGTGACCATTTTAATCTCACATGTCCTATTCACATATGTAAAACATAAAAGGTTCCAAAAATGTAGGCCATAATATGCTGACCTTTGTAAATATGTACTTACCCAATAGACAGCAATGTAAATCCTTAAGACATGATACATTCTATCAAACATTTTGCAGAAGGCATCTTAATTCTGGGAGGTGACCTAAATATCTCTGTAGTCTCTTCACTTGATACCACCTTCGGTACACATACCTATCAGATATTTGCACGCCAAAGGATACATCATATACTGGACCAATTCCAACTTTTTGACTGTTGGCACGTTACTCATCCAAATATGAGAGACTACTCCTTCTACTCCCCTGCCACTGTCAACTATTCCAGGATAGATGAATTCCTCCTCCCACATAGGTTTCTTCATCTTGTTCAATCGTGCTCCTACGGCCCAATCACATGGCTGAACCATGCGCCCCCTGTCTCTTGCCATTAAAATAAAATCTATTCTGATCAAATCCTTCCAATGGAAATTAAATAACCTGATATTAAATGACTCTGACATAATATCTCAGATGAAACTTGCTCTCGAACACTACTTTGTGGAAAATAGTATCCCATCAGTAGCTCCTCTCATTACATGGGAAGCACATAAATGTGTAATTTGGGGATTTTATCATCGAAAAGGAAAAAGATCCGGGAGGCCCAAATAGCAACACTAACTAAGAAGATCAGGCAATTAGAGACATCACATAAACAGGATGGCTCTTTACTAACCCATAAAGATTTGGTGAATAAACGATCTACACTGACACAACTGCTCAATGTACAAACCAAATGTAAAATGCTTCTCTCCAAACTCTCCTTCTATTCTCAAGGGGGCAAATGCGGCCTCATGCTGGCTAATGCATTAAAATGAACCAGTCAGACCACCTTTGTCCAGACCACCTTATTGTCAAGATTAAGAAAACATCTGGAGAAAACACTCAAATGCTGCCGGAGATTATGGACGCATTTCATGAGTATTATTCCACATTATACAATTTACGGGATGAACCCCCTTTAGACATAGAGCTGGAAAGCTTCCTTTCCGCCAGAATAAAACAAACTATTCCAAACAATATCCTCAGAACTTTTGATGCACCAATAACATTTGATGAATGTCAACTGGCAGTGCAAAGTACACCAATGGGAAAGAGCCCAGGCCCCGATGGCTTCACTGCCAAGTATTATGGAACCTTCCTAATTGGATAAAATGTACTCTCACCCCACCCCCAAATTGCGCGTTAACAGCCAACTTTCCAAATCAGTACAAATACAGAATGGCACAAGAAAAGGGTGCCCTCTCTCCCCATTGCCATTCCTTATGACCCTGGAACCCTTCTTACAGGGCATAAGGGACTATCCACACATTCGAGGAGTGGTCAGTAACCAAAGGGAGTATAATGTTTCTGCCTTTGCGGATGACTTACTCTTTACGATTTCTGATCCCATAACCTCGATGGCCCCCTTAGCTGAAGAATTACCCTATATAACCATATCTCCAACTTCCGAGTGAACTACTCTAAAAGCAAAATCCTACCATTACACACAACTGACCATATCACGTCTACATTACGGAACTTCTACTCATTCACATGGGCTGATTTAGCTGTCAAATACTTAGTGGTTCAGTTGTCGAAAGACGTCTCCAAACTCTACAAATTATATTCCTCTGGTCCACAACCTGACACAAGACCTAGCATCCTGAAACAAACCACACTTCAACTGGATTAGTAGAATTAACATATTAAAGATGAATACATTACCAAAAAAGTGATATCTGTTGCAGGTCCTCCCCATTATGTTACCTATATCCTTCTTCTCCACTATCAGACGAACCTTCCCTGAATTTATCTGGGGAGCTAAAACACCCCCAGCTAGCTTTCCACACCTTAACTTGACACAAATTCTGGAGGGTATTGGGTCTTCTAGACATAGAAATGTATCACAAAGCAATAACTTTAACTAGGATATATGACTGGACAAATCTGTCACTGCATAAACAATGGGTAGACTTGGAAAACGATATGTTTCTCATACTACTATATACTGTGCCCTGTCAGGAAAATGAATGAAAACACTTACCCCTCAAGATCAATCCTGCCCAATGATCATTCCAGCCCTTAAACTTTGGAACCACATTAGAAAATCACCTAACATCTTCTCTCTACCCCATGACGCATATTCCCCTCTTCCCACCTGGTTTCCAAACCACTGCATTTAAACCACCTAACGACTCTAAATACCTCACTTTAGGCTCGCTCTTAGAGGATAAATCCCTGAAACTATTGCTTAGCATAGTGCACAAGGCACAACCATTACCTTTAGAATCCTATTTTTACGCCCAACGTTCGCACTTCATACAGTTAGAACCGCTGCTACTGACAGAGGACCGTCCCTATTATGACTTTGAAACAAAATTAGTGCTCTTTCTTGCACTCATCAAGGTACCATTGTTTTAGGGAGTTTGTACAATTTTTACTCACTTCCTCACTATCACAGATTTTAAATAAAAATCACTAAAAGTACATGTTTTAATTTGTTCTCTGCATACTTTGGTCTGGGCAAATCTCTTTCCTTTTTTTGTCTTTTACATATAGGGTCCATGTCCTTCTTGCTCATAGACCGGGCACTATTTTTTCTCCCACCTCTTTCTCGAGTTTTGAAACAAAATTTCACACTCGCAGTGTGAAGACTAAACACCTCTTTACATTCTATAAATTATTACAACTTGAGTACAAAGACCAGCTACCTACATACACATCATCATGGGCTACAGGCCTCCAAATCGTCAACGCCAGTGGAATGGTCCACCATTTTCACACAAATACACACGAACACTATTAGTTGTAACATAAAAGAGGCAAATTACAAGAGAATTTCTTGATGGCACTATTTGCCAGATAAATTGCACAAGCTATTCACGACCACCTCTAACTTATGCTGGAGGTGCTCCCAAGGGACCGGCACACCCGCGCACGTGTGGAGGTCTTGCCCTGTAATTCAGGAGTATTGGAGATGAATAGCAATCCTGACACACAGTATTACCGACATACATATAGCCTGTAACGGACCGTTTCAGCAGACAAGGGGTTAAAATCCGTTTAGGCGATATTCCCCTTCCAGATATACAGGCACAGCTACTGCAGAACACCAAGCTCCTGAACTGGATACAAAATAGCACTCCAACTCCCGAACTGGAATCTCACAAATAGCTGCTAGCAGACGAACAGGAAAAGTAGACAATCCGCTTACACTCCTGGCAATCAGTCTCTACAGCATACAGTAAATCCCCCCAAGAATGAGACAAGGCTCCGTGTTGAGGGTCAAGCAGTGGTCTGTGTTAATTAACACTCACAGACTTTTATGCAAGTCCCCATGCAAGGGGACATCCCACAGGGAGGGACAACATGTAACCAATCCTGTACAGTAAAACATAAAACACACCCAGCACAAACACATAAAACCCTCCCCTCTGCCTGTGATATAATTACACAATGGGTTAATGTAATTTATCACAGGCAGGAAAAATACAGTTTTTACAGCATATTCATAACTTCTAAAATATACATCACATTCACATAAAATTATATATTCACATTCAGGGGAACAACATATCAAAAAATGGCATGAATCAGACCAGGGGTTCAGAAGTTAGTAAAGTATCTTTTGGGGCCTGGCTGGCAGCATGGCTATCTGGCCCAAACCAGTTTTACATAGCCCTCTATCCTGGAGACAATGGGGAAAATAATCCAATTATATCCAGGGATAGAGGCAGACTCCATTGAGCACATGTTACCAGTAAAACACAAAAGGATACAAAAATACATAACTCCTATCATACTGAATTGAACGGGCCAAATCTCTCAGGGTCCATAGTCAGAGGGCAAGAGGCGGGCAACCAGGCTCCTCCAATGCAATGTGGCGAGATTGGTCTCGTCACATAGTCAACTCAGCTAAGATGATGATGTTTGTCCTACACCCAACTCCGATTTCCAAGACGAAACACATTCTCATAAGTCTCTTGCTTACAGCCGTTAATCTACTCATCCCAATAAAGTGGAAACAAACCACAGCCCCAATGATAACAGAATGGTTTCATAAAATGGAGACTGTGAGGGTGAAGGAAGAACTTCACTACTTGTTTACCGATAAATACGCCCTATTTGATAAAATATGGGAACCATGGTTGAAATTAATTTGATGAAGGCCTAGGGGTTAGACACTTATATGGGAATTCTAGGTCACATGTACTTTCCATTCCATGACTATATGCAGTCTTCCAGTCCCGCCGATGGGGAGAGGCATGGGACATGGGGAAGCAACCCAAGAGATATGCATACTGACTAAATGCTTTAGACGGAACTACTCACTCAATCATAACAGTCAGAGAAGGCGTGAGGTATCCCTCTCATATCTATCCCACTGCACCTTTTACTCGTACGCTATAAGGCCTATTATTAAAGAACCCTCACCCCCAGGCAGCACCAGTCACTCTTTTCTGAGTTTAATACGTTCTAAATGTCTATAATCCCAAACTTTAGGTATGTCATCCACTAACGCATAATTATGGCTCATATGAACCATCCTACATTACAATTGTATCGTTTCGATGGGGGTTGGTGTATATAGTCCTTAACTTGCATGAATTCACTATGATGGAGAAACAGTTCTCTTAACATATACCCAATAGTCCTAGGGGAGTGATCCACGATCCTTACTTTCTCCATGCTGGACGCACACAGAGCCTCCCTGTCGGATGAGCTACTACAATTCTAGCTGAAATGGGTTAGGTAACTGGACAAACCCTCACCATGATTTAGTAAATTTATACAGACAAACTCCTACATATATGCGGAGTTATACTACATAACTCACTGTTTTATTCTGTAATACTCACAGAGTCATTATGTATATGTATACTAAAGTATGTAAACGACTATTGCAACCTTTAAGGAATTTATCTGACAAATGTACCCAATTGATGTTTTCACATTGTAAGGTAACCTTTTGGATAACCAATAAAACTTTAAAATAAAAAGATCCCTTACATGTTTCTACTAGTTTTCTGTTTAACATGTTGTTGAATGACTCAGTTCAAATGTCAAGAGCAATACACATAATTCTACAGTTTCTAAAATACTGAACCATACACATTCATGGAATATAGTTCATGATTGGTCCTTTATAACATCAACATATGGTCAAGAGCATGCAGATGAAGGCAATTACTTATTATATAGTGTAAATGGATCTGGATGTCATACTGCATAGTACACTAACGTGTGAAGTGCTATTAGTATTTAGAGGAATACATATAATATGCCAGCAACTCTCAAGACTCTCGGTCCATCTGTTGCTTTCATATAATTCTGGGCAATCAACATGTGGGGGCCAGAGCTTAAGATCCATGAAGTAAGAGATTAGGATTGTCGCTGAGGCTTATTCCTGGTTCAGACAATATTTAGGAGCTCCTTTGTTCTGTATTAAATCCCATGCCAAAGACTATACATGTAGGAAGTAGTCTGAGTTCAGACACAGAGTTCCCAATTATATTAACAACAATATATGGGAACAAATGGAGCCATTCGTGAAAACCCAAATGTGCCAGACTCTCTATTACTGTACATTGTGTGATGATTGAGATACAGGTATGCAGATGCCTTTTCTATTGTCAGAAGTCCAACAAATTCTTAGCCAAGTACTCTTATTGCAAACGTTTTCAAGCATATCAAGACTTGAAACTAGAATTTTATTTCAAGCCATTACTTTGAAAACTGGACCCCCCAAAAAATGGTGTTGTTTTTTTCTTTCATCATTTTCTATGATGATGAAATCTTCATTAACACCCATCCTGAAATGTTCCTGTTTTCAAGTAGCAACACATTTAACAATAAATTTGTTAAATTAAAACAGTAAAGGTTTGCTCAATATAGTTTAAAGGGACACTATAGTCACCAGAACAACTACAGCTTATTGCATTTGTTATGGTGAGTAGAATCATTAACTTCAGGCTTTTTGCTGTCAAAACTGTCTTTTCAGAGAAAATGCAGTGTTTACATTACAGCCTAGTGGTAACTTCACTTGCCACTCCTCAGATAGCTGTTACAGATCCTTTCTGGGTCATGGCTGCCTAAAATGCATCCAAACATTCAGTGTCTCCTCCCTCTGCATGCAGACACTGAACTTTCCTTATAGAGATTCATTGATTTAATTCATCTCTATGAGGAGATGCTGATTGACCAGGGCTGTGTTTGAATCATGCTGGCTCTGCCCTTGATCTGCCTCTTTGTCAGTATCAGCCAATCCTATGGGGAAGCATTGTGCTTGGATCAGGCTACTACTTCTGCTAATGTCAGCAGGCAGTGGACAGGTCTAAAGGAAACAGGGACAAAGCATGCAGCTGCAGACTTGAATACAAGTAAGATTTTACTATTTTTAGGGAGGCATGAGGGGACCAGGGTGGCTAGATGGTGGTTTTAACCCTATAGGGTCAGGAATACATGTTTGTGTTGCTGACCCTATAGTGCTCCTTTAAGTCAATTACTTTTACTCATACTTGTTTTACTGTTTGTATTTAAGTCCACTATAAAATCAAATATTTGTGGACAGACCACAATACATTTCTTAAATAGAAAAAGTATGAGGAAAAAAGTGCCTTCGCAATTGAGAACACAATTTGGAAAGATTGCCAGTAGGAATGCATACAGGACACAAGTTATTTGTTCAAAGCAATAAAACACTACTCACTGGTCTAGTGCTGGATCAACCCATATGACTTATCCTGGGGACCTTAAATGAACACTCCAAGTATCATAACCACTACAACTTGCATTTAAATGGTTTGACTTCTTACCTGGGGTATACCTTAAGTCTGTCATTTTCTCTGTGAAGAGCTGAAAGTTCTTGCATAGACCCTTTTTTAATTAAACCCTGTCCTACAGTGCCAGATCACGTCTGAGAACATCTCAGACAAAAAGTTAAGCCCTGTTCTGCAGGAATTACCTTAGTGTGGAAATATTCTGTCTTTCATAGCCGACGTGACAAGTGGTAAGTAAATTGTTTGACTACTTATACTGGTGGGATGCCAGGGGACTCCTGACACCATAGCAACTATACTCCAACACACTCAGTGTAGTGGTGACCTGCTTTAAATCTTGGTTGGATAATAGCAGCTTTGGTAAAACCTCCACTATACAAGGCACGTTCTCTGAATAATGCAAGGTGAGGCTTACTGCTGATTATAACCTTTGTCAACTTTCATTAGAAATTCAGTTAGAAGATATATCTAATCCATTTCATACTTTGATAACTATTATGAATTGCAACATTATTATATCATATAGAACATTTAATGACAATCACAATATATTTTCTATTGATATCAGTAAATATGCATTTAACATTTTACTATCACTCTTTATGACTCTTTGTAATGGTATAATATGAAACTGTTTAGTCGATCTACTTTTTCCTTTTTTAAAGAGTTGTATAGTTAGCCGGGTATGGAAAAGTACAAGCAGTGGCCTATTTTACAATTGGCTGTTAACACAGAAACTTTTTTTTTTTTATAATAAGATATGAACAAAGAGGAACCATTTCAGTGTTTCCTAAAATAAAAAAAAAATCAGTAAAATGTTAAGTAAGCTTTAAACTACAGGTTGTAATCTGCATAGCAAGACAAAATATCAAATGTGAAGATAAAAATATTTTTGGTATATAATTGGCATTTATCCTATGTCTATTGAGATGAAACATCACAGTGATCTGAGCAGGGATTTGGGTCATATGTTTTATATTACCTTTTGAAAATATATTCTCTAGTGTAAATGAGACCTTAAGGTCTCATTTTGCATTTGACGCTTAAATGTGTGCTAAAGAAGGTATTAAAATTACTCATGTGTTAGCAACATATAAGAAACAGATGTTCCTTGAAAAAGCTTTTATTATCAGAATATCTAGTGAAAGTTTCGAAAATAAATTCTCAATTTGTATTCTCCTGATTGCAACTGATGCTCTGTCACTTTCAAATGATCCACTGATGTTTTACCTGCATATGATGGACAAGAATTTAAATTAAGATTATAGCAAAATATTTCTTTATTGTACATAAAAGTGCCAAATGATTAAAAGACTTCATACATTTTTTTTAATATTGAAAATAAAATATTATCTCATGTAGCCCCTTTGTGTATTATTTTGTAAAATAAGTTTTTTTTTACTCTGTTCCATAATGGGGTCTATGTTTAAGTCCTCTTTGGTCAGAAGCACCACTTACTGACCAATGTCCAAAGTCTGCAATCATTTCAGATCACATTTTCTGAGATGTCTGCTGCTTGCAAATGATGTCTGTGCAGGATCTATTTGTTACCTGCATACTGTTTGCTTGAAAAAGCAGGGTTTCTGTCCAAATATAATTTATAGATAGCCACTTCTATGAAGTAAGGGTAAGGCAGGATATGCAATGAAAATAGATTAAAAAAAAATTATATGTATGCATTAAAAAATAATACACACATACCCTATTTTACATTTATTCTTTTATTATAAATGTATTAAAAAGTGATAATGATTTTTCTATTAGTGGCTATTTCTTTTTTTCTTAAACCATTAATGAACAATATTTCTCTGAGATTCTATCCATTTGTGACTGATTCTGTTTTTGTTCTTTGATTATTTGCTTTTATCATCATTTCACACTTTTATATTATACACACCCGTACAGATTTATATATATATATATATATATATGTATATATATATATATATATATATATATATATATATATATATATATATATACATATATATATATATAATTATCTTGAAATTACCATTAGATAAGTAAGAACCACAAAACATATATATTTGTATCCATACATTATATTAACATTAAGAAAATCTCACCACTCACCACTCCAACAGAAAAGTAATTATTTATGATACTGTAAGGCACTGGGTCTCCTTTTTCATCTTTATCATCTGGAATAACTTCAATCTTCCATCTGTCAAGAAGAACAACTGAGCCATTCTCAATATCTTTTAGAAACTTCATAAGGTTCTCACCTTCATAGCCTAAAACATAAAAATATACACGTACATATTTAAATTTTCTAACTTACTTCATCACAGTCACCTCTGGTCCCCAGGATATCCACCATTCTAAGCAGTGTACAAAGCAGTTCTTTTGACTCTCTTTCTTTAAATAAAAAGGTCTCAACCTAACAGAGAAGTACACAGTTGCTCGGGGACCTGTTGTCCAACCAACCTTCCATCACTCTCCTACAAGTGACACATTTTAGGAAGGGATTAGCACCTGTTTTTTGCTTGTTACCCTTCTCCTAAGAAGTCTAGAATAGCAATACTATTTGCTGGAGACTTCCTTTTGTTGAGACCCATACATTTGCTTATCCTTAGGACCACACCCTCTTCATGATGGGCATGATAGCTGATTCCACCTAAACTTTTGGCCACTCTGCCTTCCTTACCTGTACACTAAAGTCTTTGTTCAAATCTATAGAGTGCACATTGGTCCTAGGGTAGACTCATTGGTCCTAGGGTAGACTCATTGGATTCATGACTCTGCCTATGCTCGCAGACAGATGACACCTATGACCAGTGGACAATTGGCAGGTGCTACATCCAGTGGCTACAATTTTTTCAACCATTCATCAAATATATTCTATAAGTAACTAAATATTCCTCCTAAAGGAATTTCTTACCAGCTTACAATCAACCTATGCTATGCTCATCATTTGGTCATCTTAAGAAATGCAGGTGGTAACTTAATAATAATTTTCTGGATAACGCAGAGGTATGCCTGGCTGAGACCAGTCTCCAGCAATGTGCCACTGAATACATCCTTCCAGAAATGCCTCTAACAATGGGTTTAGAAGCCCACGAGTGCATCATTCATTCATCCACTTCTTTAAGTCAGGTTCTCATCAAAAATGCCATACTATTTTATTTAACATTGAATCGCCTATTAACTAAAATAGATGTGTTGCCAGTATTTCAGTATGCAATGATACCTTTTTTATTGGACTAACATAATATTTAAAAAGCAAGCGTTCAAGCATTTTCCTCTCTTCCTCAGGTATGAAGCAATACTTGAGCAAAATATAAAAATTATTGAAACTGCTTATTTTAAATATTATGTATATCTATTAAAAAGGTATCATTTCATATTGGAATACTCTGGTTATTTTGGCATCTTGTCTACTGGACTAAACCAATCTACAATTAAATAAATATATATTAAATAGCATTTTGATTACATAGTTTATTTGTTAGGACCCCAGTAAATTGAATGTAAACTTGTAGATAATGTAAATATGACTATTATAATGTGATACCAAAAAAAAGGAGAATTGCAACTCGTATTGTCAAGTTAAAAATAAAGGGGTTTATTCACTAAATTCTGACTGGTGTAACTAAGGCTAAAATAGGTTATCTGGAAAAATATCCTAAATTTACCAAATGTCACAGCTTGGCTATTGTAACTTAATTGTTGCTGTTCAGATGTTAATTCTCTACCATGCATAGTTTAATGAATAACCATGAAAATAGCTTTGTATTAACTAACCACCTAAAAATAACCCTTTGTCAAAGTGACCTGCTAAAGTGGTTTGTGAGGAAATACATACATAAACAAACAAAACTAATCGCTGTTTGGATTTCAAGTCAGAGTCCTCGGTGGTTGATTTTAAATATTATAGCTTTTGGAAGGTGGGGGTTAATAAAATTTAGAAATAGAAATAGTAATTGGCTCATGAATAGCTTTTCGATAAGATCTGTCAGTAAAGGGATTCAATTAAAACCCAAAATATCAAGGGGAATCTAGAAGGGAAATGCAACTTTCTATGGCCAAAGGGGTGGACAAAGTGTTCCTTATGTGGAATGAGTTAAAGGGAAACTCCAGTGCCAGAAAAACGATCCGTTTTTCTGGCACTGGAGGGTCTCTCTCCCTCCCACCCACCAATCCCCGGTTACTGAAGGGGTGAAAACCCCTTCAGTGACTTACCTGAGGCAGCGGCGATGTCCCTCGCCGCTGTCTCCTCCTCCGCGACGCTCCACCTTGTGATTGCATCGGCCGGTGGGCGAGACTGATCTCGCCCATCGGCCGAGGAGACCTAATGCGCATGCGCGAAAATGCCGCGCATGCGCATTACGTCTCCCCATAGGAAAGCATTGAAAAAGCATTTCAATGCTTTCCTATGGGGTTTTGAGCGACGCTGGAGGTCCTCACACAGCGTGAGGACGTCCAGCGACGCTCTAGCACAGGTGCTATAAACTAGGAAGTGACCTCTAGTGGCTGTCTAGTAGACAGCCACTAGAGGTGGAGTTAACCCTGCAATGTAATTATTGCAGTTTATGAAAAACTGCAATAATTACAATTGCAGGGTTAAGGGTAGTGGGAGTTGGCACCCAGACCACTCCAATGAGCAGAAGTGGTCTGGGTGCCTGGAGTGTCCCTTTAGCTAGTAAACAATATATACAATTGGTGTTTTTGACATAATTTTCTCAAAATTTCCATAACTGGTGTGCTATGGTTTGCTTAACACTTCATAGCATATTTTAATAAAAGGAACTCTTTTTTTTTGTTTGTACATCCCATTAAATACATATCAAACAAAATGAATAAAATAGTGTAAACAAATAGATAAATATAAAAGTACCAAAATATACATAGACAAAATAAATATAAATTTGTTTTTCAATTAAGCAACAAATGTGATAATGGAGTATATATATTTTATATTATTTATATTTTAGAACTTTTAAAATATGGTGTGTGATGGGCTATAGGTATAAATGGATGTTTACTGTTTCCTGTAAGAGGCACTGACTGTATAATGACCATCCAGTTATTCTGACACTTTAAGGGACACTACTTTTAATAATTATATGACCTTTTTGATTAATCAAACTTACACAAACATGAAAAAAATTATCACATTGACTATGAATCATGCTTGCTGTTATCAATATAAATTCAATATATTTTTAATTACCTCCTCCCCATCGCAGACATCTTGCCAAATCATTACCGGTACCAAGAGGTAGGATAGCTACAGGAGGCTGCTTGGCTAGATTGGCCTTATCTATTTAAAAAAGAAAGAATACAAGAAATATATGTTTATTGCAATTATGAATAAACACATTAAAGGTTATTCACTAAAGTGAGAATTTAAAGTGAATTTCAGATTTAAGAACAAAATAATTGAAAAATAAAGATAGCTATGCATCCAGTTTGCTACTATGGCCTATAATTTGAAGTTCACTTTAAATTAACTTTGAATTCTCACTTTTGTGAATATCAATGATTGCAATATATTGAAAATATCACAACATTAAAAAATAGCATCATCTTGCAATAGCATAGTGCATATTCATCCAGGCCACCACCCAATTTTATTACACATGATAAACTATGCTTATGAGACTACTCTACTGGAGTGAACAGTTATTTTTATTTATTTTATTACAGTGTTGTTGCCATAGAGGTTTTTTTAGCAATACTTTTTATTCATTACTAAAATAAAGAATTTGTTTTTAACTCCATTGAATTTACTTCAGCAGTACCGTATATCCTTTCCTTACATCTGTTTAAGCTAATCCTGTCAAGATTGGCTTCGCAATATATAAATACTGCACATAATAACAGGAGTCATGCAGATGTTATAATAACGAGGAGGTACTCTCTTCTACTCTCACACAATAGGAATTGGTGAGATGGATAAAAGTAAAGCAGGTGACTAAGGTCGACTAGCTCCTCCCTAATTCCTAACATCGTAGACAGTACCAGAATTTAAAAACAAAACAAAACTTGGATTGCTCCTATTTTAAGAAATTTCTTTCTGCATTTTGCTTTTTAGTATATATAGTGTCTGAAGTTTCTCTTTAATTCTATACCAACTGAAAAAGCATTATAATTTGCAAACGTTAAAAATTTCAGGTGACGTATTATACTGTTTATTTTCTTACCAATGCAGTCTAAAATCCACCCAACCGTTCCATCACCTCCACATGCAAGAACTTTGAAGTCTGGAACATCTCGAAAGAAATTTAACCTGAAAAATATGAATTGATACATAGGTATACATTGCCGTGCTTAACTTTAATAGCAATTATGGACCGTATTAAAATATAATTATTTTATATAAAATAACTACACAGTACCACATATCAATATAATAATGAAAAATTTTAGTTATTTGTTAGGTCTTCTGAAAATCATCAGAAATAATAATTATATCGGAATGTCATACATATCATTTTAACTTTTTAGAACTATTTTTTAAATTAAAACAAGGTTTGCACGATTGGTTTAAAAACATGATTAAAAGAAAATGGCAATTCATCGTAAATTAAATAACATTTAAATCCAGTATATTTATTAAATCAGGCTTCAATTTTTGAAGAACTTGAATGAAAAGAACTCTATTACATTTTTAGAAATATCAATAAATCACATAGAATATTATTTTTTTTTTATCAGTTTTGTGCATTTGCTTAGATGACTTTACCAGGGAAACAGACATGGTTTTAATATCAGTGTCAACAAATAAAGAAATAATAAGCAGATCCAAGTACTACTTTGTGCTACAGTAATATGATTACAGGACAATACAGGTAAAGGACAAGAACTCTTGTTTTAACGTTGGAGGTACTAGTATTATGTCCATGATCTATCTTGGATATGGCAGTTCCTATGTTGTGTTTGTTATCATGTTATGTTTCATGTATTGGCTAAATATTACAGCTTGCTATATTATTTAATGGTTATAGGCCTAAGTAGTATTTTTAAGATACACCTGATAAAATGCCTACATCTCAAAAAGGCACATTCATATAGATATAAAATTTTAACTGCATTGACATGATCTGAGTAACAAATGTACAGCAGTAATGACAATTTGTTGTCATTCACTGTGAAAATAAATTCAGAAATATTACGTATGGGAACCTGTGGAAAAATCCAGAAACAATTGTAATGTATGGATGCTTCATAGCAAGTGATTGCTGAGTGTAAACCACAGAGAGTTGTAGACTTTATTATGGGATACAAATGACTTTTTCATAAAAAAAAATTGCATAATATCTCTATAAGTAAAACTGTGTGCAAATACAAAACTGAATCAAAGGTAAGCTCCAAGCATAAAGAACTTGAAGAACGTGTGCATTTAGTATGAGGCAAGGAGTTCCTTTGTCATTGTCTTCAGCACATTTTGTTGCTGAGGTCAGAATTACATAAAGTTCTGCTGTACATGGGTTTATACGATTAGATATCAAAGAGCTGAGGTTTATGATTGATAGAGCCTCTTCCTGTTCTGAGAGTAGCTATTTAACGCTTTTTTGGTGGATCTGCTGCAGTATCAGTAAACTTGAAAGGTGAGAATATTTTTAACATTATTTATTTTTGTTTAAATCTATTTTTGTTCATGTTTTAATATATATATTTAAAAATGGAGGTCAATGCTAGCATGTAGTTGCCCTAGATAAATACAAAACATGTACAACGTGCTATAAAACAATAAATTTTTTTTAGCAACTATATTAGGAAAATAATAGATTAGACAAGTTGTTTTTGTCTCTCAGAAGACCTTACCCTGGCATTGGTCCAATCCCAGCAAGACTATAAACCTGTCTTGGATTTAAAAGGTACTGAAATTTTTTGAGTATCCTGTAGATTAAAAAACAATGAAATAAAAATGTACATTTATTTTATTGGAAGACAAAACAAACTGATCAGACTTTTATCCCATAAAGACATAATCTTCACTTTATATATATATATTTGTTAATCTCCGCTAATATACAATGCAATCTTTCTAAATTATTCATTAATGTGATAGAAATTGTAAGAATGAAAAATGATTTTCATAACCATATAATAAAATAAAACAGTGCACTCCATGTTGATCACATTCTGCGTCTATATATTAAATAATGCGTTGTAAAATTAAGTACATTTATAATAATTGTGGAAATGCAAAAGCATTTTCTAAGCACTAAATCAGGAACAAATATCCCACGAACGCTGTGCTAAAGTTGAAATGTTTCAGTGCACAAAGTACTAAACACTAAATTTTGATAAGTTGCAGCTATAAATTTCTGTGCACCGAGCTTCCTCAAAACAATAAACACTCATTTAAACTAATTTCTTTTTAAAGTATCTCCCATGTGTTATACTAAAGAGTCTATTTACTTAAGGCAGACTTTTAAAGATGATTGAATTGGGAGAACATCTACCAGTTATGTTAACATTTTGTTTTTATTTGATCAATGACTAATTTAAATATAATTCAAATACAAGAGAACATCTTTCAGGTTAAATTGCATGTTTTTTTAAACTTGCGTTACATTAAAACATCATTGTTTGTCAGGATTGTCTGTCTGGATTCAATAATATTGTTTAGTTCATTTTCATATTTTTTCACCTTAAAGGGAAACTCTAGGTCCAAAATGCATTAATGTTTAATGCATGTATTTAATTGTTCAAATCTTCTCAAAGATCTGGGTGGTTTTATTTGGATTTAGATTTCCATATTTAAAAAAAATAAAAATAATTATATTATAGTTTTTTTTTTTTCAAGTATTGATTTTGATGTTTCTATTATAAAGATGGCTTGCTTTTAAAATTATTTTGGACTAAAACACTGGATATACATTTATGTGAAAGGAGAACTTTAGATATTGTGGCACATTGTCCAAAACCTGGTAGAAAACCATACATAATAAAACCATTGATTTTATGAATTAGCAGCATTGTCTGTCAACTATGTGCTCTACTGCCACAGCCTAGATTGAGGATGAATGCATAGACTATAATGCCTTAGCGATCTTCTGTAGTCAGAGAACAATGTGTCATTTGGAAATATAGCTGGAAATAAAACACACTGTTCCTTACTCACTGAATCATTCACTCACCCACCTATTAACACTAGTAAACAACCAGTCCCTATCAGGTCCTTGTCCCCTCACTCACCTACCAGAAGGAAGAACTCCATGCATATAAACACCACTTCTGTTCATGCGTATGCTACTCACCTATACTGCAGACAGAACTCTGTTTGTACGGACACCGGCTCCCAAACACAGCACGAAAAGAAGTCTGTTTGTGAGAACGCTGCTGCTTCCACGTGTGACCACACAGAAGGAAGAACTTAAGGAGAATCAAAGGGCACGTGCACACCGACACCGAGCCTTTTAAAGGTAGAGGAGGTGGAGACCAGGGTGGAACCTCAATTAACAGGACCACCCACTTTCCCTATTTTAGTCGGACACACCCTTCACTCTTCGCTCAGTTGCACTGTGCTCCTGATTGTGGAAAGACCTTCAGAGACCCACCTGTTGTATCTGTTGTATCCTGATCTTGATCCTGTTCCTGATTTTGACACTTGCCTGTATCATCGCTTCTGAACCTGTACCGCTTGTCCTGATCTTTGGCTTCCCCGACTACTCTCTTTGTCTAATCCTTTGGTACTGCGAACTTGGTTCTTTTCCTTCAGCATCTATCTGCATCTTGGGCTCCATCCACTAAACTGTGTTCCCGAAAGAACAACTGTGCCATAAAATGGAGCTTGCAGACATGGCTGAAATGATACCCTGACAAGGAAAGTGTCCAACCTGACTCAAGCAGTCCAAGAATTGCAAACACAAGCAAGGGCACCTATACCTGCTGCAACCGCCCATCTAGTGCCCCTTCCAGAAGACATGGCTATGGCACCTAAACCTTGGATCACCATGCCAGAAACATTTACAGGTGATCACTTAAAGTAATGTCCTGTGACCTGATGTTCGATCTACAACCACGCACGTACAACTCTGACTCCATCAAAGTACGTACCTTGATATTCCTCCTCTCTGGCCCTCCACAAGAATGCGCACATGAACTATTAAGGGTCCTGTTGTACTACACTGGGACCCTTTTGTGGCACTTATGTCTACTGTAATTGTGTAAGAATTCCCTCAAAACACATCTGTTCAGGAATGCTTATGGACTCCCAGAGTAACTTATCTATACTTATCCAAATCTGTCTCTTGCTCTCCTAAAGAGCCATACTCCACTCTCACCTCCAGCTCTGCTACTTTTACACTTTGTTTGGTGGCTATCACCCTTGCTGCTCTGTTGTGTATTTGTACCCCACCTCATCTAGACTGTATGCTCGTTTGAGCAGGGTCCTCCTCTACCTATTGTTCCTGTGTCACTGTGTAATTGTCTCATTTATTGTAAATTTCTCCCTCTTTCATAATATTATAAAGCGCTGTGGAATTAGTTGGCGCTATATGAATATCAATAATAATAATAATAATAATAATAATGATACCATATATGATGATCCCAACAGACAGACTACCTCTCAGACAGCCATCAGAGCATTATGTCAAGGACACAGACCGGTAGAAGAATACATCACTGATTTCAAACACTATGCCACAGATACCCGGTGGAATGAAATTGGACTTAACAACCGGTTCCGCTTGGGCCTTTCAAACTCACTCAAAGATGACTTTGCCCACTTTGGCATTCCTGATTCGCTGGAAGACTTTATACAACAAGCCATCCAGCTCGACAGATGGCTACGTGAGAGACGTCATGTGAAAGCAACCTCTCTCGCCCTACCTGCAAGAGCTTTTGCTCCCCCTCCCTGGTACCAGTCACTCCCTGCTTTACACATGACTGGAGAACCAATGCAAATGGGACTGACTCAAGGTTGTCTACACCCTGCTGAATTACAACGTAGAAAGAGAAAAAAATCTATGTATTTACTGTGGACATTCACAAAATACAGTGAGGACCTGCCCCTAAAAACCAAGAAACTCAAGGGGTAAGCAAATAAACATTACTCTCCTACCCTGTACCTTGCATACTACAACTCCTCCCTTATCAGTCTCCCTCTCATTATAGTGGAACATGACTAACCATGGCACTGGTTGCATGGCACTAATCGACTCAGGTGCAAGCGGATGCTTCCTTGACTCCTCCTTGGCACTACCCTACTGTGATTATACAGACTAATATCGTCCGTGGGTACTTCTACTAACTTGCACAGCTGATCACTATACTAAGTGATATGACCTGGGCTTGGAGTCTCTTTATCTCTGTATTTATTTTCAAACAGCAACTGCCAGGCAGGTATCTCAGCATGGGGGAAGGCTCTGCATCTTGTGCCATGTGACACATTAAACTATCTTTTTGTCACACCTACAAATACCAGTGATCAATAAAGAGGTTCAACTAAAGATACAAGCTGTATCTGTAGATGGGTCTTTTTTAAATTTGGTCCCTTGCTGAAACAAACCAAACCCATTCTCGTCTCTATAGGGAAACACAAAGAGTATTTTGTATTCGATCTTGTTCCCTTGCCTTTATTCCCAGTAATCTTTGTCATTCCCTGGTTACGCAAGCACGATATGGTTATTAAGTGGACCTCAGGAATCTTGTCCTTCTCCTCCACACTCTGCACCACTCACTGCATAGAAACATAGAATTTGACGGCAGATAAGAACCATTCGGCCCACCTAGTCTGCCCAATTTTCAAAAATACTTTCATTAGTCCCTGCCTCTGTAATAACCTCACCACAGGCTAGGTGCATTCCATACTGGATGTTGATATGAAGAGAGGTCAAGAGGTTCTGTTTCCCAAGGTGTATCACAATTATGCTGATGTCTTTGACAAGAAGGGGGTTGATACTTTACCACCACAAAAGGAATACGATTGCCCGATAAACCTGTTACCTGGGGCCCCCATACCCTTTGGCAGAATATACTCCTTGGCGGAAAAATAACTTCTTGTCCTCAAAGAGTACATCAATGAAAATCTAGCAAAAGGTTTTATCCAACCTTTTACCTCTCCAGCAGGGCCCTGAATGTTTTGTGGACAAAAAGGATGGTAGTTCCTGTGTTGACTACCGGGAGCTGAACAAGATCACAGTCAAAAACAAATACCCACTCCCTCTCATTCCTGAGTTAACCGAGAAACTACAAACAGCCTCCATCTATACTGAACTGGACTTAAGGGGTGCCTATAATCTCCTACAAGTACAACGGTTTATTGGCTTTGCCAATTGTTACAGATGTTTCATACGTGACTTTTCTCATGTCATATAACCACTCACAAACCTCACCAAGAAATATATTAAATGGCACTGGACTCACCAGGCACAGACTGCCTTCGATATATTAAAACACATGTTCGCTACTGCTCCTATACTCGGTGTACCCAAAGAGCACATGCCCTTTTTTCTCTAAGTTAAAGTTTCTGATACAGCCACTGGTGCTATTCTGTCTCAAAGGGATAAAGAGAAAGATACCCTACATCCTGTTGCCTTTTACTCTAAGAGGCTGACCCAGGCTGAATCAAACTAT
This sequence comes from Pelobates fuscus, assembly GCF_036172605.1. Classification (NCBI taxonomy): domain Eukaryota; kingdom Metazoa; phylum Chordata; class Amphibia; order Anura; family Pelobatidae; genus Pelobates; species Pelobates fuscus. The sequence continues at coordinate 330,765,443 of NC_086320.1, read as the reverse complement.
GATGTTGGTGACAAGGAGCTACTAGCCATAAAATGGTCCCTGGAAGAATGGAGGGTATCTCCTAGAGGGTACCACTCACTCTATAACAGTATATACTGACCACAAGAATCTGGAATACCTTCTTTCAACCAAATGGCTCAATCCACGACAAGCTCACTGGGCTTTATTTTTCTCCAGGTTCTCTTTTCATGTAACCTACCGGCCAGGATCAAGGAATCAAAAGGCAGATGCAGAAACATGACATAAGAAAGAAGAAACAATATTAAATCCTCACCATTTTCTGGTTATCATGGCTACTGTTGTAAAAGACATCAAAGCCACTGCCACCACTACTACTCTGCCTCTGTCTCCAGAAGGGTTCCCAATGTCACATCGAAAGATCTATGTTGATGAACCCTTTCATCTTTCATATTTTGTAACATTTCCACGATTCTCCAATATCTGGTCATAGCTGATAATGACCAGACCATACTTGCCATCCAACAATATTTCTGGTGGCCTACCCTTAAACAAGACATAATAGACTATGTGAGCACCTGTACCACCTGTACCAGAACAAAAGCAATAATTATGAAAGCAGCAGGTCTATTACAACCTCTACCGATCCCTTCCAGACCCTGCAGTCATATTACCGTTGACTTCATCGTTGATCTTGCTGAATCCCATGGCTATAACACCATAATGGTTAATGTCGATCTCCTGACCAAGCCCATTTCATCCCAGTAAAGGGTCTCCCCACTGCCAAAAAGACAGCTACTCTTTTTCATGACCATGTCTTCAGGTTGCACGGAATCCCTGACTCCATCTTCTCCGACAGGGGAACCCAATTCACATCCCACTTCTGGAAAGCCTTCTGTCAATCCCTCAATATCTCCGTGGACCTTCCCACTGCCTTCCACCCACCTACTAATGGGCCAACCGAACGAACAAATCAAACCTTGGAGACGTATCTTCGGTGTTACATAACACATCTGCAAACTGATTGGAAAGAACTCTTTACTACTGCGGAATTTGCCTATAATATGCATATTCACGACTCTACACATGCCTCGCCCTTCATGCTCAATTACGGATTCCAACCCACATGCCTCCACTCAGGTTTAACCAGTTAAAACAAGGATTTCTTCATGCTCAAAAGACACTACAAGAGAGTCAACGCCTCTACAAATCATATGCAGACTGTGACAGAAAAACACCTCCTTTTACCAAGTTGATCAACTTGTCTAGTTATCCACCCAATATCTAAAACTACCCTGTCCTCCCAAGAAGTTGGGGCCTAAATACATCGGTCCATTCTATATTATGAAGATCATCTCTCCAGTCATAGTTCAATTGGATTTACCTCCTCACTACTGTTTACATCCATCCTTCCATGTATCACTCCTCAAACCTTTTAAGCAAAATACCTTCCCAGATTGGATCATCCCTCCTTCAGCTCCCGTGATTGTCACTGGGGAACCTGAATATGAAGTATAGGACATCCTTGACTCCTGCATTCGAAGGGGGAATATTGAATATCTGATACATTGGAGAGGATATGGTCCACAAGAGAGGTCCTGGGAACCTGTAAATAACATCGTCTCCTCGCCTACTCTGAAGGTTCCCCCTCTGACATCCTTCTCGTCCTGGTCCTGGTAGTCTCCGGAGGCGACTCGTTAGACAGGGGGTACTATCAGGTCCTTGTCCCCTCACTCACCTACCTCGCACTCCCACACTGCATCTCTCACTTACTCCATGAGGACGCCGTGTCGGAGTGCAACCCCAAGGCAGCACGGTCATTTTAATCACCCACGCCGGCCCCTTACGTTCATGCGAACAGCACCTCTGTTCGCACGAACGCCACTTACCAGATACAGAAGGAAGAACTCCATGTGTACAAATGCCACCTCTGTTCATGCGAACGCTACTCACCTACACTACAGATAGAACTCTGTTCAGCTCCTGAACACAGCAAGAACAGAAGTCTGTTCGTGAGAAAGCTGCTTCCACGTACGACCACACAGAAGGAAGAACTTCAGGAGAATCAAAGGGCGTGCGTGCGCCGAAACAGAGCCTTTAAAAGGTACAGGAGGTGGAGACCAGGGTGGAACCTCAATTAACAGGACCACCCACTTTCCCTATTTAAGTCGCGCACACCCTTCACTCTTCGCTCAGTTGTACTGTGCTCCTGATCGTGTAAAGAACGTCAGAGACTCTCCTGTTGTATCCTGATCCTGATCCTGTTCCTGATTGTGACCCTTGCCTGTATTATTATTATTATTATTTATATAGCGCCAACGAATTCTGCAGTGCTTTACAATATTATGAAGGGGGGGATTTACAATAAATGAGACAATTACACTGTGACACAGGAACAATAGGTAGATGAGGACCCTGCTCAAGCTTACAGTCTAGATGAGGTGGGGTACAAATACACAACAGAGCAGAAGGCAAGGTTTAGCAGTGCTGGAGGTGAGAGTGGAGTATGGCTCTTTAGAAGAGCAAGAGACAGAGGGTATAGATAAGTTACTCTGGGAGTCCATAAACATTTCAGAACAGATGTGTTTTAACAGACTTCTTAAACAATTGAAGACTAGGGGAGAGTCTGATGGGGGTAGGCAGGCTGTTCCAAAAGAAGGGAGCCGTCCGCAAGAAGTCTCGCAAGTGCGAGTTAGCAGTAAGGGTGCGAGCCGCGGACAGGAAAAGGTCATCGGCAGAGCAAAGAGAGCAAGAAGGGGGCATACCTATGAATCAGGGAAGAAATGTAACAGGGGCTAGAGTTGGGTAGAGCTTTATAGGTAAGGGTTAGTAATTTGAATTGACACCTATATGATACAGGAAGCCAGTGTAAGAATCGACAAGGGGGCAAGGTATGGGAAGAACGACGGGTGAGAGAGATCTGCCTGGCGGCAGCATTCCTTACCAATTGTAGCGGTTTGGCTTTTGGGGAGACCAACTAGGAGAGAATTACAGTAATCCATGCGAGAAGTTACCAGCGCATGAACAAGCTCCTTGGCAACATCTTGTGTGAGAAAGGGGCGGATGCAGGTAATATTTTTAAGGTGGAATTGACAGGTTTTAGCAACATACTGGATATGTGGGGCAAAGGTGAGGCCAGGATCAAAGATACCAACAAGACAACGTGCTTGCAAGGATGGACTGATACAAGCACCATCAACTTGCAGGGAGAGCGAAGGAAGAGGATCAGCATTATGAGAGGGGAAAATAAGAAGCTCAGTTTTAGAGAGATTGAGTTTCCAAAAGCGCGAGGACATCCAATCAGAAATAGAAGAAAGGCAAGCAGTTATACGTTGCAGGACCGCAGGGGAGAGATCAGGGGAGGAGAGATATATCTGGGTATTGTCGGCATACAGATTGTAGTGGAATCCAAAGGAGTTAATGAGTTTGCCAAGAAAGGCAGTATAAAGAGAGAACAGAAGGGGACCAAGAACAGATACTTGGGGTACTCAAACTGAGACAGGGCGAGAGGTGGAGGTGTCATTGCAAAAGGAGACACTGAACGAACGTTGGGAGAGATAGGAGGAGAACCACAAGAGGGCAGTGTTACACACGCCAAGGGATTGAATAGTTTGGAGGAGTCAGACATGATCAACAGTGTCAAAGACGGCAGAGAGGTCAAGAAGAATTAGTATGGAGTAGTGGCCTTTGGATTTAGCTGTGATTAGGTCATTTTTAAGGTATTTTGTAGGTAAGGTCCATGTGTGGTTGCGAGAGGGAGGAGCAAAGGGGGGGGGATTCTTTCCTTAACTGTTCAATCTTGTCGGTAAAGTAGCATGAAAGGCTATCTGCTGAAAGGTCAGTTTGAAGGGTGGCTTGAGGTGGGCAAAGGAGAGAGTTGAAGGTATTAAAGAGACGCATGGTATTGTGTGAGCATGAACTAACAAGAGAGGAAAAGTAGGATTGTTTAGCTAGGGTGAGGGCTGTGCTATATGAACACAAAATTAATTTAGAATGGAGGAAGTCTGACAAGGTGCGGACCATCCTCCAACAGCATGCAGCTGAACGGGAGCATCTCTGCAGGTAGCGGGTCGAATTAGTGTGCCACGGTTGGAGGCGTGTCTTCCTTGAGGTGCATTTTTGGAGCTGGGCTGCAGCATCCAGGGCAGAGGTGAGGGTAGCATTATATGAGGAGATAGCCAGAGAGGGACAGGAGAAAGTGGGGACTGAAATTGAATGAAAGTTTTGAATGGAAATCAGCTGAGAGTTGCTGGAGGTCAAGATAATGCAGGTCCCTTCTGAGCTGAGAGCAGTTAAAGTGAGGCTATTGGGTGAGTGGTCTTTCAAGAACAAATGATAAAAGGTTGTGATCTGAGAGTGTTGTGGAGCTTAATGATAGTGCATTCATTAGAAAATATAAGATCAAGGGTATTGCCAGCTACATATGTGGGAGTATTTACCCACTGTGATAGGGAGGAGGTAATAGAAAGGAGTTTGGAAGCTACTGAGGTCAGTGGTGGGTTAATAGGAATGTTACAATCTCAGAGAATTAGGGAAGGGATATTACTTCAAAGGAAGTAGGGAAGCCAAGCAGAAAATTGGTCAAGGAACAGACTAGGGGAACCGGGGGGGTGGGGGGGGAGGTGGATGATGACAGCTATGTTAGCAGAGATGGGTTCGAACAGATGAATTGAGTGAATTTCAAATTTGGAGAAAAATAGGGAAAGGGGGGGTGTGCAGAGTTTTAAAGGAGCAGTGGGGTGAAAGCAGAAATCCTACACCGCCACCTTTATTCTCAGCCTGTCTTGGGTTGTGGGTAAAGTGAAGACCACCAAAGGATAGTAAGGCAGGGGTAGCAGCATCAGAGAGAGAGGCATGTTTCCATTAGTGCAAGTAAGTTTAGGGAGTGTGAGATAAATAGGTCATGGATGAAAGTTGATTTAACGGTCCTGCGCACAGAGTGTGCATTCCAGAGGGAAGCTTTAAAGAAGGAATTATAGTGAGAGTTACATGGAATGGATATGATATTGTTGTGGTTTCTGGTGTTAGCACCAGGTGGCTTAGTAGAAGAGGGACCAGACCTGTATCATCACTTCTGAACCTGTGCTGCCTGTCCTGACCTTTGGCTTCCCCGACTACTCTCTTTATCTAATACTTTTGTACTGCAAACTTGGTTCTTTGCCTTCTGCATCTATCTGCATCTTGGGCTCCATCCACTAAACTGTGTAACCTATAGTGCCCATCAACAATTCATCTGCAAGCACACATATTTAATTGTATGTTAGTGTACTTGTAAAGACATGTCAAATTTTATAGAGGATGGATCATACCATCCATTGGTGAAATGTTCCTAGGACTAGAGTATGGGCTGATCCCCATTGGAAACCTAATAGACATGCATTCATTGCACTCTTCCTTAAATAAATTGATCCATTTTATGAGAAACTTATTTGTCTAACATAGAACCCCTTTTGAATTATTTTTAAACTGATCAATTAGTCTAAAAAACAAATCAGAAAGGGTTCGAGACCAGGCAAATAGATTTGTTGTCAAACGAATTGATTTGTTTAAAGAAGAGAGTAATGAAGGCATGTGTCGACTGAATAATTTAGGCGGGAAGAGGTGGAAAGATGAACCCACACCAGGGATTGTATTGTGAACACAATTTATGGAATCTCCACCATTAGTGGTACTGTTAAAATTAAAAATTAAAATGCTATGTTCCTGCTAATTAAAGTTAAACATAAATTACATTTATGACCTTTTCTGTTAGAATGTATGTATTACCACAAATAAGTCAGATTTAGTCATGTTTTGAAATTCGTACCTTTCACCTTGCTTTCCACCACTTTTTGGGTTTACAAAAACCAAAAGTGGATGAGTTCCTGTTACTGGAGTAATCTGAAAAAGAGTGGAAAATAATACAAGGTAAAATCCTGATGCTGATCAACATCACTAAATTAAGAAAAATTTAAAAATGCTTCCTCATCAATTAGATACAGCAAATGTATTGAATTATTGATGTGTAGCTATATCACCTATATAGTAAACTAATAAAACCAGTATATACCCAATGGCATAAATCAAGATAGACTATATAATAACAATGGGGCTTTTATGTACTCACATATGGTAAATTACTATTATTACATCTTATTGGTTATTTCAACCCATTATTACATTTTTAACTGTTATGCTATATTTTTAAGTCCCATTTGTCCTTTTTTTGTACAAGACACATTTAATAAGATGTATAACAGTAAAATAATAGTGCAATATTTATTGAGCACTCTAAGCAGGTTATTGTAGGGCTTATAGTACAATGAGTCTTTGGCTAATTTTCTGCCAAAACAGTTTTTCACCGATCAGTTTTTTAGTCAAACATTCAGTTTTCCTTATTGATTCATTTGTTGAAATGCATGCAGCCTTAGACTGTAAGCAATGGTTGTGTTAAGCAATGAGTTTGAATATAACATGGCCACTTAGAAGCCATGCTTGGGTTGTTCAAGATCTCTGTTTTTCCCCACTTGGGTTGCTTTCTCCAAAATTCAGCTAATAAACATAATAGTTACTGATAGATTAATGGTTCTTGATTAATAAAAGTATATAATCAATATTTTGTTAAATAGCCCCATGCTACAGTTGGCCCCTAGAAAATCCTATCATAGAACATATGATAACATATCTACTGTATGACTGAAAATTCTTGGAATGAGGTTTTATTTATATTTTTTAAAAATATATATATTAGTTTTTTTTTTTGGTATCCAATCTAGAATTATTAATACAAAATCCTAAGAGTCACCCACAGAATAGGCGATGAGCCCCAAAACTACAAAATAAAAAAAATATATGATAAAATAAACCTCATTACACTTAAAGGAAAGGTAATTGTATATTAATAATTCTATAACATCCAGTGAATATATATATTTTTTCTTCCTAATACATAATTGAAAAAAAATGCTAATTAGAAAAAGGTATACTGACAAATATGTGCAATGTTCTCATTCTCTGATTTTAACCCTTTATTAGATACTTCAAGAAAATAAATAAAAGATTGCCAAAGAATGAGCCCGAATCAAAATTGTATCTTCAAACCGATGCATACGATAAAAATCATGATACTTATATGCAAGAGGAAAAAGTCAATAAGATAAGCTTTGAAGACTTGCGCTACAAGCAAGAGAACCTATTATCATAATTACTTGCAGTTGTCATAGAGGTAACCAATACATTCGATAATGCATTTTCATTGCTTAAAATTATTTTTAAAACTAATTATAAGTCATAGACGTTATTTTTCAAGTTAATAGTAGTTTTGCAAATGTATATTGTGCCAGTATTGATAGATCCCAGTTTTTCATATGTAATCAATTTTAGTTATTTATTTCAATTTCAATAAATGGAACACTTTCTATATGAGAGAAGTATAAACTAAGCTAAATATGACAAAGATAAAGTGCTTATCTACTTGTAGCCGAAGTCCCTAAGGACTCAGGTTAATTAATGAGACTCATCCTAAGGTTATACATGATCTATTACTTCCTCTAATTAGAAATAATAATCATGATCATTATTCTGGTTAGCCAGAATGAAATAAGATGAATGTGCTTAAGTATGATTAATAGTAGTAGAAAAAAGCTATTCCGATTATCGTGAAATAAAATACAGTTTTTAAATATGGCAGATAAGTTGGTTTATGTCTAATTTTGCTTAGATCAAATATATAATTCTGAATTATAATATTTTTCAATTTCAACAAACTAAATAATTTATATTATGGATAATCAGATAATGTTAATCTAATATGTCTAACATAATTTAACAATGAAGGTCAAGTAACATTAAAAAAATACAAAGGGCTGCTATAAAAATGTAATTATTTGTATGTAATCATTATTCATGATATTTTAACTACATTTTTACTTTTCTTTTGCTTTAATTGCACAACGCCACAAATATTGCTAGTTTAATATTCCTTATAAAAAGAAAAGGAAAAAAGAATGGAACTTTAATACTACAGACAGTACTTTTAAGTACAAATGTAAATTATTTCTATATTTAGGTGGATAACCAAAGTGGTTTAGTGGTAAGTCAACGATCATATGTATTTCTGATTGAACCATCATGTTAATATTGCATTGTAAAGACAAATACTCTTTGCCAATTCACTGCCTTTCAATGCCCCCATGTTGTGTTATTCTAACCACTTTATCGTTTTGACAATTAAATAGTATTTTGCTCTTATTACTATTCCACTAAGATTTTATTAAAGTGGTAGTTAAGTCAAATGCATTCACAAATCAGTATACCACGTTTTTTTCTAATAAAAGGCAAGGTATTTCAAACGATCATAAGCTTGATTTGTTAGTCAAATATAACACCTAAACAATCGATTATTAACTTATTAACTGCCTTTGCCAAATTCATATAAAAGTCCAATATTTGAGACACTATTTCTAAAATTGTTACCACTCAGCTGCAACCTTCAATTGCATGTACTGAGTTACAGTTTTATCAATATCTCTTCAGCTAGAGTATGATTAAGAATGATAGGCAGTAATAACTAGCACTGATTTACAAACATGTTCCTATAATTTGTTCAGTGATAGAATCCTTTTAAACCATTTTCATAAAATTATCAATATGCAAATTATATGTTTTACTACTGAGTCAATTTATCAAAGTGTTTTTTTTTTATCATTTGAAGAGACATTTTTATTTGAAAGCTACTAAACCCTGACTGCTTTCAAAATGAGTTAATTCACATAATTTTCTATTTGGCAATCAGTTTGCCACCTTGTATATTATTTATGACAAACATCAATTTCAAATTAAGACTACATAATCTCTGGAAAAGATGTGTCATTTTGCCTAGTATGTTTTTCTTGGAAATATTGGAGTGTGACCTCAGCTAGAAGAAATGTTATATCGGTCTGTGGACATTATGATAAATGCCTTGTTTTCTTCAAATTTTTGTGACAGTCTTCGTTGTATGACGATTAGTTAATAGCAAGTTCCACGAAGCAAAGGTGTTACTTGGCAACATGCAGAAAGAACCGCCTAGATATAAGTCCTAGATCAAATGTTCGGTGTTGGCAGAATAAACTGTGATGTAAACCTTAGTAGGGCTTATGGAACTTTGATAAACCAAAATACTTTTCTACGAGACCCAATTTTTAGTCCGTTGTACTAAAGATTCTTTCCAAAAGATTTAAACAAAAACAAATTGCTAAGAGTTTAGAACTATTACTTCCTAACACAATAACAATAGAATATGGCTTTTAATGGAGACTCTACACTTAATATTTGTCACACGTCAATGGCTTTGTGTAGCTCTTCTGTATGCAAGTGTCTACTTTATTTATTTTTCACGTTACACACATTGGTACACTAGGGGTTAATTCAGATATGAGTTTAACTCAAATTATGTGAACAATACGAATTGATACTGCTTTTTACTACATATGTTTCAAATATTGCTGGGCATACCAGGAGTTATTTTCAATACAAATTTGACTTATATTATATAAGTATAAGTTTGATCTTAATGTAAAACATGAACTGATACTTCCTTTTTTTACATTTGTTTTTCATCTTGTATGTACCGGCACACTATGGGTTAATTCAACATGAACGGACTAATGAAACCATGGCGATTTGTAAATTATAATTGATACATCCAGAATAAACTACAATCCAGGAGAGACCAACATGGAAATCCCAGCGAGACTAAAGGATATCTACCATTGGATAAAGAAGATTTAAAGAAACTCAATATGAATACGGTTGACGGGACTCCGTGTGAGAGTACCCGTTAACCATCCATAAATAGAATACAGCAACGAGGCATGGACTGCACACGTCTTTCCTGTCTGTGGTAATGACGTGAACGGTACATATGCACCGGCATTCTAATTGCCGATTTCAGCTGTATTTAAACCAGAGACAGTGAACCAGGAACCATTCTACTTTTTAACCCAGTTGAAGTTTTTACTGGACATTGTGCCATCTTTATTTTATATAGTGTTAATAAATTTCATTTTATTTGAGAATCTTTATCCTGGTTCTTGATCTCATCAATTTCTACACGGGAGTGCAGTCCCTACCCTGCACAAACGTATAGAGTAATTCGAGACTCTCCGTTTGTAAGTACCCATTTGGAGATTTCTGTCTTTTACTCTACATTTATAGACAATACTGCACAATCCTTTGCCCATTTGTTCCTCTCCAGGAAAAGATACACGTCTCGAGTAGTAGTGGGTCGCCTATACAGACCCAGAAGCGAGCAATACCAGAGCTGGGTCCACAGCTCTATGTTTGTGAGTGTGTTTAGACTTTAGAGTTTTATATCTTTTAACTCTATACAATCTACACTATATTTGATTGTCTCTTATAGATACCGACATAATTGATGATAAAAGTAGGAATTCCCTTCTAAAATTGAACTAAAAGGTGACCTTTTATTCATTATATAAGCACTACATTCTTTTTATTTTATCTGTATTTTGATATTGTAAGGAGTTATATGAATGTTTAGCTGCTTACTATATGTAAAGATCTAACATATGTTTGTATACTAGACATCTACCCAGAAGCGCTAGTCCTTATCCACGTCTTGCAAGTGTCTACTTTGGCCATAAATGCCAAATAGAATAAGGTGGATTCAGTAACATGACTGCTTACCATTCAAAATAAAAGAATTAGGTAAGATTTTAATATATTTTATTTTCCCTTCCAACCCACATTATTTTAAAGCCATGAGCTCAGATGACTGGACTAGTGCTCAACATGATTATTCACTAATTAAAAGAACGCTTAATTTTTAGAATGCCGGGAACTTCAGAAATGTTTAAATCTAGTCAGCAAGCATATTATTTCTGGAATTTCTTGTGAGTGCTATAGTGCAGATAAACGACTTGTAGAATAATATATGATGTGTTTATTATGTATGCATTAATAAACGTAGTGAGAAAAGGTGGGAAGGGAACAGCGCTACAGTACTGATCACAAGGGGGGAAAAAAGCTGCACATCTGAGAGGAAGGGCAACCCTCAAACCCTTCAGAAAATGGAGAAAACAAAAGACAACAAATACAGGGTGCGCTGGATGAAATAAACGAAAATGAAAACACGGAAAGGAAAGTCTCTATAGGTACAGTGTAGACCTTGAGTAACTGTTCTTCTGTTCTCGCTTTGGAATCGCAGTAGTTGGATATGAAACACAAAAGCAGAGAAGGGGGGGACCAATAGTGCAAAACCGTATTGTTGAGAGGATCACGAACAACACAGACGTAGAGAAATGCCAACTTACAATTTTACAACTTACAATACTAAGAAGTTTTAAAGAATTGTGTGGAGACTCCAATTGCCCAGTTATATCCTACATGTGGGGAGTATCAAATACCAGTGTAAGCCATTTTACCTAGAGCTGGGCTTAGCTCTAAAAATTGTAAGTTGGCATTTCTCTACGTCTGTGTTGTTCGTGATCCTCTCAACAATACGGTTTTGCACTATTGGTCCCCCCCTTCTCTGCTTTTGTGTTTCATATCCAACTACTGCGATTCCAAAGCGAGAACAGAAGAACAGTTACTCAAGGTCTACACTGTACCTATAGAGACTTTCCTTTCCGTGTTTTCATGCATTAATAAACGTTTGTGGTTCTGGGATTGTGGGAGAGGTTGCTAGTTGGAGGTATATGTTTAGAGAGTCAAACAAACTGTATGGTGAAATACGTGACTCTCTCAGGTTACTGGATATATTTACCAATGAATATATACTAACATGGGTTTTGGTTTAATAATATGGATATGTTTAAAGAACGTTGTGTGGAAGAATACATTTGAATAACAAGCTCACCATCTCGCTTAAGCTCTAGGAATAACACGAGGACCAGAAACTAAATAATGTCCTTGCAAGTAAATAATATCCTTGTAGTTTGAACAATATTATAGTACCAGGGCACATAAAGTATAGATAGTCTAGTGTAATAATCTGAATGGGAAATGATTATGACCTCAAGACTGAAACGTTGTATCTTTGTTTCGTCTTTTGGACCATAATTAAATATACCTTGATTGTCACCCTGCACTGTGTTGCCTGTGTATAGACTATACTTCTGGATTTATATTGGGGGCTAGAGAACCTCCCCCACAAGAGCTCTGTTGTATCAATAGTGTGCAAAAAAATTTGAGAGCACATTCCACCTATTCCAGCATGCCAAGAAACACCATAACTAACCAGTTTTCAAGATAAAGTAGAAATGTCTGTTAGGCTTCAGAATAAAGCTTTGTTAAAATTCTGTAGAATCTACAGGATTTCTGAAAAATCCGATTTACTTATATTTCAGACAAAGTGGATCATCAAAGAACCTCAACTTTCTGCTGCCAGCTATATGCAGGGTTGAATTGTTGGACATCTGTTAATTGAAATATTTAATATGGAACTCCTCAAATTCAGTCTGTCACATGGGTATTTTAATATGCAGGTGTTCATTTTCAACAAATCACTTACCAAAGTGGACAATATATCTGATTAAGAGCAGGATGTAATTGGTTATGTTTGATGCAAGACCCAAACTACACAGCACCTGGAAAATGCCAAACAAATTGTAAAGCATGCTTGGTCAAAGACCTATGTCAAGCTCATTCTTTTCTTTGGCAGAGAGTATAAATGAGTCTTGAGTGTGCAAGTGTGCAATTATGTGAAGCAGACAGATTATCAAGAAAATCATGTCTAAATCAGTCAAGAAAAATTCAATATGTACAGGCACTCTCTCATCCGTAATGGTGCTGGGCATCAAGGTAGCCCACATCAAATACCTTAAACATATACAACGAATACATATGACACTGCACTCAAATGTAGATATAAAGCAAAAGTATATATTTATTATTCTGCCTATTATAAGTCAGATATCTCTTAAACACAGTGAGAATATACAAATATGGCAAAAAAAACCTGATTGTTACAAGTTATATCCTATATGGATGCAACAAAGCAACACCAGGTGATATGCCTTAACAAAATGGAATAAAATATCCCTAATCGATATGCTGACTCAATAACCAGTGTTGTAGTATAAACAGACACTATGTGGATAAGAGCCCTGTCTGCAACCAACAATTGTTGTTTGTATTGAAAATTGAAAGGGAAAATAAGAAAAAAATTAGAAAATGGAAAAACATGAAAAAAAATGTGTGAAAAAATGTGTGAAAAAAATGTATATACAGTCCCAGTGTGTACACACTAAAAATTGCAAAAACATCCATTCACAAGTGGATGCTCTTGGATAGATTTCACCACTACTGATGCTATAGAAAGTCCTGAGTGCAGTAGAATTGCTGAATCTTGGTATAGTGGCTTGTCCAAGTGTGTTTAGATGAGCGTTCCTGCATGTATCACCCGGATGATTGCAGATACGTGGCTGTCAAAGTCACTCTCTGGTTGCCCTGAATCTCAGCTACCAATGGGGTGCCATAACTTTATGTAACAATCTGTTTTTTGCCATATTTGTATCTTCTCACTGAGTTTAAGAGATATCTGACTTATAATAGGCAGAATCATAAATGTGTACTTTTGCTTTACATCTGCAATTGAGTGTGGTATCATATGTATTTATTCTAAATCAGTCAAGGCCAAAGAGTAGACTTTTAGGACAAAGTCATGAATCACAAAGGTTTCCAGTGCTTAAACTTAAGTTTGTATTTTCTTTAAAGAAAGACACGAAGCAACAATAAAAAAATAATAATCAAAGTTTGAGTAGAAAAGATTCTATATTTGTCATGAATGTGTAGTCTTCAGAAAAATACTTAAAACAACAGTTAGTAGCAATCATCACAGTTGTTTATGCATTATTAAATCTTCTCAAGATCATTTGGTCCAGTTATATTTTCATAGTTTTAAAGGTAAATAAAACTTGCCTATTTTATAATGTAGATTCTATTGCAAATATTATATTTTCAAAGATGACACATCTACATCTGTCAGCAGGTGCAGAGGAAGTGAGGTTATGCAATATCTGAGCACCAGAAAATGATATGACTTCACTGCAATTAATGCAATTAATTAAATCATATTGCGGAATCATGTAGAATTGGGAAATTGGTGCCATATATGGAGGGCCATTGAAGGACCTATATATGTATGTGGACTGCCATATTTTATGTTGCCAACATCTGAAGAAGATGAGTTTCATTTAAACATGTTTTGCCTTATGTTTTACTAATAGTGGCATTGGTGAAGAGCATTTGTCTATTTTTCTACATATAAGATAGTTTATTTATTTTAATAAATATTATATATTCTTTTTGGTGATCCTGTGTATCTTCCTTTCTGTAGAGGTATTTGGAAGATTGTGTTCCTAAATCACTGACTTCTGCCTTATATACCGGTATGTTATATTTGAGTTTATAAGCATATATGTAAAAGCGATGTTATCATTTGTTTATGATACCATGTAATATTATTGTGTGTGTTTTTATTCTAGCCCCCGGAAGATCTGTTTGGTTTGGTTTTATGTATATTGTGTGCTTTCACATTTTTTTTTTTTTTAAACTTTGGTGTATTTTTTTAGGTGGGATTGTGTGATTATCTCATGGGTACTTATAAAGTAGCTGCAGTGATTTTTATTTATTGTACTTTATTTTGTACTTTTCTAGTGCCCTTTACACTGTGGTTTTTGTTTTTGATTTATATTGCAAATATAATTGCACTATGAAATACACATTTGCACAATAGGCATGTCTCATTGCAAACTATTGCAACACTGGGTAATGACAATGGCTAATGCAATTAGTAGGCAATGTTGAACAGTGGGAACACTACGAATATCAGGTTTTTATATGGAACAGAATGTCAAAGAGCAGAAAGAGCATTAATTGCAATAAATCTTTGTACTTAGTGTAGTTAGCATGTCAATGTCAAATAATAGCTAAGGAAGCATTGCCAAACTATCAAATTTTATTGCCTTATAATTAGAGCCATACATTGCAGCTAGAACAATGAGTTTGATAATAATATCTTTATTTTCTTTTTTTTCAGAAAATTCAATATTTTAACCTTCAGCTCTTACCTCTATCACTTACATATACTTTATCCATTTTTTTTAATTATTTTTTTTAATTAATTTTATTGTAAGATTGAGTTGTACAGGACAGGATCGACATACTCCATAAGTAGAATTTGGTAATTAGACATCCAATATAACATAGTTGTCTTAAAATTGAAAAAAGAGACAGTAAATTGCCATTTCAATAATATAGTTAGGGCTATTAAACATAATATGGGCAAATGTATCATGTTAGATGTGAAAGAGCAGTCACAAGGAAAGCAGCCAAGTATGAGGTATTAAGAATTAATGCATTAGTTACTGTCCAAAAGTAAGTAGAATGAGGGTTGAAAAAAACAAGGGAACATTAGGAGAGGGAATTCAATGAGGGCAGAATGTGTGATCAGAGTTAAAAATTCATGAAATTCAGTATGTCTGATTTTAGTCAACAATGTTATTTATCATAAGCACCCTTGAGTAGGACGACAGCTCTAACATTTAATAACAAAATGTATACAGGTGCCTAGATCTATTCTACCAAAATCAGGGAAAATAGATTTTAGTGGGTACTTATAAGCTATCAGTTGCACTGCATTGACAGTAATGCTGAATATTTTGAAGTACTAGGCAGCCTAATATGTAGGATGTATGCGCCCCCCTCAGGGCACTTGTAAGTACCTACCAGAGGCAGAACTGTTGCCATTGCGGCTTGTGCAGTCATACAGTTCTCACATTCCAAGGCCAGCCCTGAGTAAGCCTTCCAAAAAACTAAGGAGCATAATGATTACAAAAAAATGAATATGGGAACTGCAATGTCATCTGAAGATATTAAAATAGGAAGAAGTACTGGCAATAGAGATTAGCATGAAAACAAACAGCGTTGGAAAGATAATTATGTTAGAGGGAAAGCAATATGTTGTCTAGATCCAAAAAAAAAAAAAAAAAACACTCATTCAGTGCAAAAATGACATGTAATGGGGGGAGGGGGAATTGCGCAGGAATATATTACATGTTTTGTGCTCTCAGGTACTTCCTCAGAGGAGTGGTTTTCCATTTATGGGATACAACTTTTGCCTTTAAATTTATATCTCAAGGAAAAGGGTCTGCCCACTTCTCAGAGTGTAACCCAGCTATAATGTGAAGCAAAATAAATGGAATTGGGAACACTACCGGGACATTGATTTCTCAGCAATAATGCTGCTGTAGAGACCAAAATATATACAAAATACAGAATAAGAACCAGCGCACCCAAACAAAGACAGTTTTCAATTTTACAAGGCTACTTAAAATCATTTTTCTAAGCAAACATGATAACTGAATCCCCATATTTGTTTACTGATATGATTTTTAGGTAGCCTTGTAAAATATAAAACTGTATTTTTGTATGTGATCTGTTCTTTAATCTGTATAATGCGAGGTGAGACATTCTACCTTAGATAAGTTTATCTGTGGGATTCAGATTCCCAAATCTTTATCTCAAGAGATACCCAGGGCCGCAGCCCAGAGGAGGCAGTGGCAATGTTCTGCTGGAAAACTTGGGTCTTGGCATTCATTTAGATGTTACTTTGACACGTTTCACCTACCTAGAGATGGTTGCAGACCACGTATACATCTTAATGGCAGTGGTCTCTTTCAGCAGAATAATGCACCCTGCTAAACTTCAAAAAATGTTCAGGAATAGTTTAAGGAACATGACAAAGAGATGTTGCCTTGACCTCTAAACTCCTCAGATCTCAATCCACTAGAGCATTTGGGGGATGCGCTGGAACAACAAATCTGTTCCATGGAGGCCCCACGTTGAAACTGGCAGGACTGACAAGGATCTGCCTCTAATGCCTTGCTGCAAGATACCACATGACACTTTCAGAGGTCTTGTGGAGTCCATGCCTTGATGCATAAGAGCTTTTTTGACAGGACAAGGGAGACTTTTAGGCAGGTAGTTTTAATTTTGTGGATGACAAGTGTATGCTTTGAGGTTTTCTGTGTCTGAGACAGAGCATGAGGAGTTCAAGAAGTGAGGAGAAAGAGAAACAGAGAGGAAAGAGAAGAAAAACATGTCTAAAGCGTGTTGACAGTCAGAACAGCATCCAGGCATTATCAATGGACTTTCACCAGAAGCTGATATGTTTTTGATGTCCAAAATAAGTGATGAACTTTTCTGAGGTACTTTATTTTGTTTTACTTCAGTAAAATTCCTATGAAGCATTTGGTTCTTTCATTTAGATTATATAATCATGTGTCTTCTAGTGTGTCTTCTAGTGTAACCTCTTCATAAGACCAACTTTGTTGATGGAGAACTCAAAAAGTTGTTCTTTTGTTGCACTGTACGTACTATAGGTGTGAACTACATTTTTTTTAGTTACAAATGCACTTGTAGATGTGTTCCTTGAATAGGGAGTGTCTGATATAATCTCACTTGGGCACACATACTTTTCTGTGTGTTTTATCACACACCTATGTGAGATATGAGACCCCCTTTTAAACATAGTTCCACAGTACATAATTATAAAATTCATCGGACTTTCAGGCACTCTTAAGCTTCAGAGATTTAGAGAAGAATGGTTCCGTATATTATATCCACAGGTACCCAGCACTATAAGCCTTATACCCGCTACAACCAGCTACACCCAGGACTCACAGCACACAACCCTGCAGGACTTGCCATAAGCAGAGCCTGGGCCTCATAAAATTGCAGAACCAGCTACACCCAGGACTCACAGCACACAACCCTGCAGGACTTGCCATAAGCAGAGCCTGGGCCTCATAAAATTGCAGAACCAGCTACACCCAGGACTCACAGCACACAACCCTGCAGGACTTGCCATAAGCAGAGCCTGGGCCTCATAAAATTGCAGAACCAGCTACACCCAGGACTCACAGCACACAACCCTGCAGGACTTGCCATAAGCAGAGGTAGCATTTCTGGATGATCATCTTGAATACCTGGACTTCTTATTTCTCCTACTTTTGTTTCAAATTATATTTATTTCTATCCCCATCCCCCACAGTATTACTGCTTAATTGATGACTATTGCACCCTCCACCCTAAACTCTTGTTTAGTTAAATGTTTGTTTTACCAGTGTTGGTTATTGCACTCTATGCCTCATTAATTTATGATGTTCCCTATTTATGACTTTTTCCTATCTTATCTCTCACTTTCCCTCATATATCCTTAAATTCAAATTCCCTTTCATTTGCTTTTCCTTGATTTCTGTTTTTAACAGCCCAATGATTCTCCACCCACAATCTGCTGTATCTAACCCCAGATTCTCTCCTTTATAGCCTGGGCCTCATAAAATTGCAGAACCAGCTACACCCAGGACTCACAGCACACAACCCTGCAGGACTTACCATAAGCAGAGGTAGCATTTCTTGATGATTGCTTCCCACCCACCCTCCCCATGGTAATAATTACATTTATAGATAGCTCAAATTACCTAGCTTTCCTGTTAAACCAATTATGTCCACCAAGCCCTCCACACCCAAAAAAGCTATACTCACACAATACCTCTTTAACCCTTAACCCTCCTAACCACAGCTCTTAAAAACACAGCACCTACTCTCCTACTAATGTTCTCACTTCTATTTTTCACTTTCTCTCTCACTTCCCTCATCATTAAAATCTCTCTATCATTTCACTTACCTGTTCCTGCTAACACCATCTTCATTGCTCCCTCCCTGCTCCCCTCATCTCTGTATTCATCACATGCACTTTACTCATATTTATCCAGCCTTTCTCCACACACCCCTCCTAAATCCCTTAAATACAACATCTCATCCCCAACATTTAAATCTTACTCTCACCTTCTCTTCCTTTCCATCCTACTACTCCTAGCAGCAGGTGATGTCTCTCCAAACCCTGGTCCCTCCACTACTCAGCCACCTGGTTCAAACACCAGAAACCACTACAACCTAATACCCATTCCATGTAATTCTCACTATAATTCCTCTTTTAAAGCTGCCCTCTGGAATGCACGCTCTGTGTGCAGCACCTTTAAATCTACTTCCATCCATGACCTATTTATCTCACACTCCCTAAACCTACTTGCACTAACAGAAACATGGCTCTCTCCCTCGGA
Source organism: Pelobates fuscus (assembly GCF_036172605.1). Classification (NCBI taxonomy): domain Eukaryota; kingdom Metazoa; phylum Chordata; class Amphibia; order Anura; family Pelobatidae; genus Pelobates; species Pelobates fuscus. Next base: position 330,746,376 of record NC_086320.1, on the reverse strand, counting down.
TACTGCTACCCCTGCCTCACTGTCCTTTGGTGGTCTTCACTTTACCCACAATCCAAGACAAGCGGAGATTAAAGGTGGCGGTGTAGGTTTTCTTCTCTCACCCCACTGCTCCTTTAAAACCCTGCCCGCCCCCCCTCCCTCTCTTTCCCATCATTCGAAATTCATTCAATTCGCCTTTTCAAACCCTTCTCTGCTAACATTGCCGTCATCTATCGTCCCCCTGGTTCCCCTCTCCTCTTCCTTGACCACTTTGCTGCCTGGCTACCCTACTTCCTCTCTTCCAACATTCCATCCCTAATTCTTGGAGACTTCAATATTCCCATTAACCCACCTTTAACCCCAGCAGCCTCTAAACTACTTTCAATTACTTCCTCCCTTGGACTATTGCAGTGGGCTAATTCTCCCACTCATGTAGCTGGCAATACCCTCGACCTTATTTTCTCCTATTCATGTACATTATCTAATATCTGCAATACTCCATTTCCTCTCTCTGATCACCACCTCTTATCGTTTGCTCTCAATTACCCCCTCACCCAACAACCTCAGCCTAACCCCCCTCAGCTCAGGAGGAACCTTAACTCTATTGACCTCCAGCAGCTGTCGGCTGACATTGATTCACAACTGCTATCCATCCCTTCCCTCTCCTGTCCCTCACTGGCCATCTCCACATATAACACTACCCTCACATCTGCCTTGAACACTGCAGCCCCACTCCAAACATGCACCACGAGGAGAACACGACCCCAACCTTGGCATAATAAATCAACACGCTATCTGCAGAGTTGCTCCCGCTGTGCTGAACGCTCCTGGAGGAAGTCCCGCACCCAGGCAGACTATCTTCATTATAGATTCATGTTGCTTTCATACAGCGCAGCCCTTGCCCTCGCCAAACAGTCCTACTTTTCCTCTCTCATTAGTTCATGCTCCCGCAATCCCAGACGTCTCTGACACTTTTAATTCCCTTCTCCGCCCTGCTGTGGCCACCCCCCAAACTAACCTTACAGCTGATAGCTTTGCATATTACTTTACTGACAAGATTGAACAGCTAAGGAAACAATTCTCCCCTCCTTGCCGTTCTCTTTCTCAACCACACATAAATCATGCTTTCCCTACCCTTCAGACTTTCTCCCCAGCTACTGAACAAGAGGTGGCTGCACTTCTCCATTCCTCTCGCCCCACCACTTGCCCACTTGATCCTGTCCCATCTCACCTCATCAGATCTCTCTCCCCTTGTCTTGTGCCTATCCTAACACACATCTTTAACTGCTCTCTCTCTTCTGGCACTGTTCCTGCTGACCTTAAACATGCCACTGTAATACCTATCCTGAAAAAACCATCTCTTGACCTGTCCTCCCCCTCTAACTATCGTCCCATATCCCTGCTCCCTTACTCATCAAAGCTTTTGGAAAGACTTGTCTTTACCCGTGTGTCTCACTTCCTTAATTCCAACTCTCTCCTTGACCCTCTTCAGTCTGGCTTCCGCCCTCTCCACTCTACTGAGACCGCTCTTATCAAAGTGACTAATGACCTAATCTCCGCTAAATCCAAAGGTCACTACTCCATATTAATTCTCCTTGACCTCTCTGCTGCCTTTGACACAGTTGATCATTCTCTCCTCCTTCAAACTCTTCAATCACTCGGTCTCTGTGACTCTGTCCTCTCTTGGTTTTCCTCCTATCTCTCCCAACGCTCATTTAGTGTCTCCTTTTCCAAGGATACCTCCTCCCCTCGCCCTGTCTCGGTTGGAGTTCCCCAAGGCTCTGTCCTTGGTCCCCTTCTATTTTCTCTTTATACTGCCTCTCTTGGAAAACTTATTGCCTCTTTTGGATTCAACTACCACCTGTACGCTGATGACACTCAGATATACCTCTCCTCACCGGACCTCTCCCCGGCCGTCCTGCAACGTGTCACTGCTTGCCTCTCTTCCATCTCTGACTGGATGTCGTCACGCTTTCTCAAACTTAACCTCTCTAAAACTGAACTCCTTGTCTTTCCTCCTCCTAATACTGATCCTCCTCTCTCACTCTCCCTTCAAGTCAGTGATATCCACATAAGTCCATCCCTACAAGCGCGCTGTCTTGGCGTCATACTTGACTCTGGTCTCACCTTTGAGTCTCACATCCAGTTTGTTGCCAAGTCCTGTAGGTTCCAACTCAAAAACATAGCCCGCATTCGCCCCTTTCTTACGCAAGATGCTACCAAGGAGCTTGTCCATGCTCTAGTAATTTCCCGCATGGATTACTGTAACCCTCTCCTGATTGGTCTCCCCAAAAGCCGTACTGCCCCGCTACAGTCTGTAATGAATGCTGCAGCTAGACTGATTTTCCTATCCAGTCGGTCCTCTCACACCTCGCCCCTCTGCCAGTCCTTACATTGGCTCCCTGTATCCTATAGGAGTCAATTCAAAGTGCTAACCCATACATTTAAAGCACTGAACAATTCCAGCCCCTCTTATATCTCTTCACTGATCCAGAGGTATGCCCCTCCTCGTACCCTCCGCTCTGCCCGCGACCACCTCCTGACCGCTGCTCGCACCCGTACGGCCAACTCACGCTTGCAGGACTTCTCACGGGCGGCTCCTCTCCTATGGAATAACTTGCCTACTGCCATCAGACTCTCCCCTAGTCTTCAATCATTTAAGAAGGGCCTTAAATCCCATCTCTTCAGGAAAGCGTATGGCCTCCCAGAGTAATCTCTCCCTTACATACCTGTCCCTATGGGATAGTGCTTTGCTCTCTCCTCCAGCTCTGCTTCACTCCTAATTGATATTTCCTATCCTAATGTTTCTAATACCCCACCTCCTATAGACTGTAATCTCATTTGAGCAGGGTCCTCTTCAACCTATTATTCCTGTAAGTTTTCTTGTAATTGTCTTATTTATTGTTACATCCCCCCCTCTCAAAATATTGTAAAGCGCTACGGAATCTGTTGGCGCTATATAAATGGCAATAATAATAATAATAATACCCAGGTAAGGTGAGGTAAGAAATCCCCAGTCATCCATTTTAATCAACTTCTACTTTCCCTCCTCTGCTCCTAATATTTCTTTCTTATTTTTCCTTTTTCTAAAACTACAACTCGAATAAACAACATCTGGTTTTTGTGTTACACGAAATACCCTACCGGCAACTTATATAGGTAAAAGTATACTGTTATAGTTTCCTGTCCAATCCATCTATCCCTCCCTATCCTTTCCTTTCTATTAGATTATTGATAATATTTTTATCTGATTGTATGTTATTGTAATCAACCAAGGTTTTTATACTAAAAAGCTATAATGAAGATTATGAACGGTGTTTATGAATGACATATCTAACATTGTGATGCTCCACCACATCTTGCTGGGTTGGTGGATAGATAGAGTCAACAATTATAGAGTCATGGGAAAATACTGATGAATTATTTAATTTAATACTATAGTGGGTTGTTAAAAGCAATAGACTAATGATGCAAGAATGTGGACAGGTAGAGCTGTTGGTAAAAAAAAAGTTCTTAAAATTTTGATAATTTGTAGATCATTTTCTTTGGATACATGTTTTGTACAGGGTAGAAGTGAAGTCCACACAGTATTGTTTTTCAGATTAGAATCCTCAGATAAGGAACTTGTGTTTTACAGTTGATGAGTATAGCGTTATCAGCAAAGTACAGAAATATAGCAATTTTATTTCACTGAGAACATTGGTAAAAATAATAAATGAGCTCCAAATAAAATTTAAATGATCACTCATGCATACCACTGTGTACTAAAAGAAGAATTTTTATGGCTGCTATTAAATCAAAACTAAACTGCACTTAGCGGTTTTCTCATTTATAGTAATAAAGTGTCTTAATATTGGGCCAACATGGTTTAACAAGATGGCTTTTATATCCGACTACTACGAATTGCAATCCAAAATCTTTGTGGAAATGAGTGATGTTAAAGTAGATATAATCGGAGTGTTTTTCAAGTAACATCATTTGATCCGTTTGCACTCTCAAAAAGTTATGTTTTATATATTAATCAAATAACCTCAAATTCTGGACCTCAGATGCTACACACTTGTTTGATCCTTAGTAATTTTCCTTTAGGATCTTTTTAAACTAAAAAAATATTTAAAATATTTTTGGAGTTGTATTACTCTTCTAAGTAAGACTTCCACCTAGTAGTGTAATTTGGCTTTATTGTCCTAAATGATAACAATTAACTTAGTTTATGCAATATACTCTATAGTAGATGATGATACTTAACAAACAGTGATTTTTGGTTTTCTCAGTGTTTTAATTAATGAATAGTGTTCCAAACCTGAAGACCTTGTCCATCCACTGTCACAGAATTTGCTCTTTGCATTTTTGTCCTCTCCACTGATTTATTTCCTTGCTGGGAACAATTCTTCTCTCTCTTCAAGGTTGACTGTCTTTCCTTTAAAGAGAAATTAAAATAAATATTAAAGGCAAAGTAATGATTTAATATACTGGTATATAAAATCATAATATTTAATTAGCCATGCTAACATATTCAAATTAATTATTACATTTCAATATTTTCTAATAGCACCTTTGTCTCTTGTCTCTCGTACTTCACAAATACAGTTCGTTTTCCGTTACAATTCAAAAAGTATTTTAATTTGATTTATTCAGGGTTTTTTTTGCTTTTTTTATCTTCTCATTTATAGAGTACACTGTAATTCTGACTCACTTTGTATACTTGATTATTGTCTTTCTGGGATCCACGACCTCAGCTTGGCCCTTATTATCTTTCATCTTTTCTTGGGGAACTTTGCACTAAACCCAGCCATAACAAGGACTCATACTATATCTCCTACTATTTCCCTGCCTTGCAGTTTTTCTGGTAGTGAACCTCCCTATACTAATTTCTGACATTACAATATGGGCAATAGATCCTACTAGTGCAAGACATCAGTTAGCATTTTATGAAATAATGATGAAGGAATCTGATAATAAGATGTATCATTTTCCTTGAGCCCTTCTAACATTGCTTGACCAGACTGGTTCTCTCCAGGTTGAGAATAGCCTAGTCCTCTACTTCTGTACTAACTGTACCTGAGTCTAGAGCAGAGAAGACACCCTCTCAACACCCATCTTCATCTCTTCTTTATGGTAGTTATCCTATAGGATTCCAGGGTTTGCTTAGAATGATATTCATTTAGAGTTAACTCCATAAATATTTTTATCTGCGAGAACTAAGGTGGAATATCTTATCACTTTACTTCCAAGGAAAGTATCAGAATTGCTTCTTTCTCTATGACTCAGTAAAACCATTATTTACAACTGCAATGAATTTGTGGTGATGTTTTACAGCTTGTTTGATAACCTTGGGGGCTTCAGCATCTAAATTATCTAATACTTTAAACTGAGCATCCACTCCTTTCGTGATTATACAGTACAGATTTTTGTCTTTTAAGGTGACCAAAATTTTTGCCAAAGAAATATTGATTAGTAGTAAATGCACATAATACTGTAACCTACGTTGAGTTTAAAAGAACATGATAGCAAATCAACTAATATGTTTTTTTTTAAAAAAAAGACATAACAGTTTATATTTATTGAACTTGCTATATTCTTCATTATTTTCATCCGGGGTTATTAATTAAATATTGTATTTTGTCTAGATGGACAAATTCTGTTAAAAAATTACCTAATTCTCATATTTACTAAAGCCAAATGTGGTTGAATTTGCAGCAAGTATATGGATTTGGTGACATGAGTTAAAATCAGTAATTTCACATCTGCATCCTCTACAAAGCATGCGATTCAGAGGATTCACAAAGCACCAATTTCAATAAAGTTAAGGTCCAAATGCATTCAGAACGATGCACGTTCACAAATTATCAATTACTTGCTTTCATTATTAACCAACCATTGACTCTTACTCATATTCCATAGCATGGAAAATTTTCCCACACTTTGCTAGTTGACATATTGTAAGAAAGTCTTTATAAAGGTCTTCCTTGCTATCAGAGCTCAGTCAGCACGGAGCCCTCATTGGATAAAAACGTATTCATTTTATTATGGATCAGTTAAAAAAAAATTCAGTCTGGTATTTTAAAATTTCATCTAGTTGCGTTGCGACATAATAGAATTTTGTTTGGCCTTTTTTGTGGCTAAAGGTAATAAGAATTACAAGGAAGAAAAATTCTGATGGTAAGTTTATTTTTTTTAAACAAGTATTAGTTTATTTGCCCCCTCGCTATTATTAGGGTGAGGGAGAATAGGTATGGTTATTTATTTTCAATGAGAGGTGGCTAGGCAGAATGGGGACCTGTAGCCACCTGAGGGGGATGGGGAATTATTATTATTAGGGCAGGTGCCAGTGGGAACACTAGGTCCTCTCACCAATTATTATTTGGACCCCCACCACCGCCAGTGGGACACAAGAATGCCCCCACGTCTTTATCTTTATTAAATATCCCCACCTGTTGTCCATGCTTGGGGACTTTTAATATGTGTCCAACCCCCAATACTTATTTAAAAGTCCCCTACCTGATGTCCACAGGAGAGTGCGTGGCAAGTGACTATGTACTCCCCTGTTATTTTTCATGCCCCTGAGGAGAAAAGTGAGTTGGATATCCAACTCTGAACTAAAGTTAAAATTGACTGCTCTGTCTAAGATGAACTCTGCTGGCAATCCATCTTAATATAAATAAATAGATCCTAAAGGAGTCGGTTTATCAAAGTGTTTGAGGTCTTTAATCGGGGGAATTAAAATCAAAATGAAAATGTGTTTGCACCTAAAATAAAGCTATTTAGTGTACTAAAATAAAAAAATATTATATGTATATATAATATTTATATACAAGGCCCTCCTCTAATAGTGACACCCTTGCTAAATATGAGCAAGGAGGGCTGTGGAAATGTGTCTTTTGTCACGATTCCGGGAACCAAACACGCTAACACACACACAGAAAAGGTGTAGTACCGGACCTTAGAGTGGCCGGGCTAAGCACACAAAGAATAGTCAGGAGACAAGCTGAGTAAGGGGAACCAGAAGACAGAATAACGAGAAACAAGCCGAGGTCAAAGGGTAGGAGAAAGTCATAAAGTCAGATTAACAAGCCAGAGAGTACGTAACCAGAAACACAAGTTCAGTAGCAGTACTAGCAAGCAAGACCACAACAGGGCAGAGAGGAACAGGAAAGGTAAGAATTTAAATCATTAGGTTAATTCTGATTGGATAATTTCCAATCAGAATTAACAATGACACGTGGGAGACATCTAGACCTCCCACTGTGACTGAGGCACTGTGCCTTTAACGCCGGGTCAGGTGGCTGACCCCGGCGTTTATTAAAATGGACGGTCTCCCAGCGTGCAGAATCATGCATGCTGCTGCTGGGGGACGCAGAGGAAGACGCGGGCGGCATCCGTGGCTGGGAGGATGCCGTCTGCCAAACGCACGCCAGGAAGGGGACCGGGGATGGCTGGAGGGTGAGTGCCGCGAGCGGACTGCAGCCTCCCCTCGCAGGCGCCCGCTGGATCCTGACATCTTTATTGTTTAACCTTTTGATCTTTTGTTAAAAAATACACAAAAACACTCTGCTCTCATGGATATCAAACAATTGCAGATAACACAGGTTATCTTTACCGAGATAACATCTCCGAGTCTTCTCCTATAATGCCTGATGAGGTTGGAGAATATATGGCATGGGATGGCATGGGATCTGAGACCATTCCTCCATACAGAATCTCTGCAGATCCTTTGAATTTTGAGGTTGTGAGCTCTCCCTTTCAGTTCACCCCATGGGTTTTCAATGGGGTTCAAGTAAAGGGACTGGGGTAGCCATGGCAGGATCTTGATTTTTGGGTCAGTAAACCACTTTTGATGTGTGTTTTGGATCATTGTCCTGCTGGAATATACAGCCACGGCCCATTTTAAGCTTTATGCCAAAGGCAGTCAGGTGTTTATTTAATTTCTGTTGATATTTGATACTATTATGCCATGCATTCTAACAAAATGTCCAGATCCTCTGGCAGAAACACAGCTCCAAAACACCACCACCATATTTAACCATGGGCATGAGGTACTTATATATGGCTATATATGGCTACCTCTGTGTGTGTCAAAAAGGACTATTTTGGTTTCATCTGATCACAGAACTTCAATCCCATTTTGAAGTTCCAGTAGTGTCTGGCAAATTGCTGATACTTGAGTTTGTTTTTGGATGAGAGTAGAGGCTTTTTTCTTGAAACTCTTCCAAACATCTTATGGTGCTCAAGTGACGTTGGATTGTAGTTATAGAAACTTCCTCACCCCAAGACTCAACTAACTTCTGCAATTCTCCAGCTATGATCCTTGGAGATTGTTTGGGGCCACTCGAACCCTCCACTTAACAGTGTGTTGAGACAATATAGACACACATCCTCTTCCAGGTCAACTCATAACATTTCCAGTTGACTGGAACTTCTTAAATATTGCCCTGATAGTGGAAATTGGTATTTTCCATGCTTTTGCTATTTTCTTATAGTCACTTTCCATTTTGTGAAGCTTAACAACCCTTTGCTGCACATCACAGCTATATTGCTTGGTCTTACCCATTGTGATGAATGACTAAGGAAATTTAGCCTATGCGTTACCTTATACCCATTGTGAAACAGGGGTTTGTCAGCAGTGCTCCCTGTTTTGGCCTTGATAGCTATCAGGCTCACCATTTTTGGGGGGCACCCACCTCATGGCCCTACCCACCTGTCCTGATTCAAAGCAATGAAATGTTGGGAGGTTGTAACACAGGTTATAATTAAAAACTCACTCAGATCAATTCAGTTGGGTCTCGTCAGATTTCAGTGGATATAAATTTTAGAGCTACACCCAAAATGTGCCTGCATTTCCCAAATCATTTCCTTGCTAAGGGAAATTCAAAGATTATTAGATAAATCTGCTAGCTATTCTACTGTGAAGCAAATGCTGATATCTCTTATATTTCAGTAGTTTGAAATAATAGGCTATTAAAGTTGGATAACACAAATAAAATGTTTTGCCATAAAAATTTATCCAAAACAGACTTAAACAAATGTGTATGATTGCTTCTATGAACTGTCTTTTATTCCTTGGTTGTTTATGACTCAGAAGTTTCTTTAATGGGCATCACAGTTTTTCTATTGGTTTCAAGTCAGCACTTTTACCTTGCCATTCTAGCAATGTAACAAGATTTTTCCTGAAACCACTTTTTGCACAGAGCAGCAACAAGACAAGGATAAATCCCATTGCAATATATAGGCTGCATTATCCTGGTAACGATCACATACAGAATGCTTAGGTTTGGTTAAAGTTAATCATTGATGCAATTTACAAAATCATCAAACAGTCTTGTATTAATGAAATTGTGTAGCACCTTGAAACATTTTAACAAAATAAAAGATTTCTGTTAACAATTGAAAGGAAAAAGTTAGTGAGCATTATTTTGACCCACTCACCCTATCCACCCAGAGAAGAACAAAGCTTTCCCACACATACAATCTGTGCCATCAGTTAGTGTTCTTCGGTGTGGGGAAAAAAGCACCCTATCATCAGCTTCTCGCAACTGCACTGTGGAGGAAGCACCACAACACTCAGCCATGCAGGGGATACCAAACCACTACAATGAAAAACATTTGAAAATGTTGCACCAACCAGCAACACCACATACAAGAATTTTTTTAAAGAATTTATTTATACTTTTAAATTCAGAGGTGATGAAGGGTCCAACTATTCTTCTCCAACATGTCTGTATCGGCTATTGGCACAATCCTTACTATCCCTATGACTAACAATGGTAGTAGTAGCAGTAGTGGAGGAGAAGATATGGCTGGTGATACTTGATTGTGCAGAATCAGATATAGCACCAGTGGACATTCTGACCACACTAGCACTTTATTGTTTTGATTCTTTCCTCAGTAATACAGACTTGTGGTCTCTTTGCAGATGTTGCTCCATACTGGCACTAGTGAGATAATCCTTTACTCTCCCCATCTCAATTTGCACTGTGCAAGTTGGTTGTCCAGGAGGCACTCAAAGTCATCTCAAACTTTGCTTTGCCTCATACATTTGCTTCAACTCTTTGCTCTGCAGCTGCTGAAGATACAGGAGGATTTGCATTGGTGACATTGGAAGCTCTTGCATCACTAGCCTATAGACTAGCACTTGATTGATGATTAATGCTTAGAAATGTTGATGCTGCTGGTACTGGTGATGTTAATGGTGGTAGTAGTGGATATAGTAGAAGGTGGTGGTAGAAATGCTGGTAGTGGTGACAATGAGAGTGTGTTATTTATTTGTGCCAGTGGTAGCAGTCACAGCTGATGTCACAACTGTCTTTGTTGTATTAAGTGAATCAAAATCAGATAGAGATTAACTTTGACAAGGTAGAGAAAATGCAGGAGGTGAGTACATACCTGTCTGAGAAAATATTGGGCTGTTATCTTTGGTACTCTGCAGTACCTCTTCAGTAAAGAGTGGCTCTTATGGCACTCACAAAGGATGTTTACTGAGCTTCCTCTTAGTTGCTTCTTGCAGGGCACCAAAAAGATTTAATGCTGGAACTAGATGTGGTAGAAGGACTTGCAATGTCAGTGGAAGTGGCAACAGAAGGTATTGTGTAGGTTGTGGTCTTCTTAACAGCAGATTCTTCTGCTATTGTAGACCTTGAGTATTCAAATGTAGAGAAAAAAACAATTGCCTCTTGGGTGATGTATTAGATGGAAAGGTCATGCTAGTAAGACTGCTATCTGTAACTGCTGTAATGACAGCAGTGGTGGAAGTGTTGGCAGCAGCGGTTGGGGTGTCAATAGTCCTTATGTCGCAGGAAGAGGTGTTAAGGTTTTGAGAGGCCATGGCACTACTGCTAATGGTGGATTCGCTCCCTCAATTTCATTTTGGGATAATTATGTATCATTGTGTAGAATGAGTTTGTTTTAATCATTAAAATATAATGTGGTACAAATATGTATAGTAACATAAATAAATTAAGTCCAAATAAAAGTTTGCTATGAAAAATGAGTTACTGATTAATGGATTTACTAGTAATGCAATATTATCGTGTTTGACTCTAAGAAACAATACAATGCACACAATAAAACACTGCACAGTGCTAACACAATTAAGAGCTGTCATAATCAGTGAACTCAACTTGAACATAAGAAATACATCATTGGGTAGACCTCTTGTCCATTACGGCAAACTAAACTGTTTATAGGCCCTCCCTTAAAAAATATCATCCTTTCCAAAATGTGCCAAATTCCCAAAGCACCTGAGCATATTCATCATTGCCTTATTGTTTGTTTGGTTCTAAATCGGCATGGGGCTTCAGAGATGCAGACTTCAGCCAAACAACCGAAATCTAGCTGAATATTAATTTGCACAAAACTGAATGCTCAGTTCTACTGATTACTACATGATTGTTTTTACAGATGCACCAGGAACATCTGTTACATTTGAAAAAACGAGTACTGTCTCCCATGCTGTATATACAGATAACCACGTGGTCCATTGTCCTTTGCCTTTATTTCAAAATTCCCAGTGAAGAAAGTGAATAAGTGGCAAATCAACAACTGACAAATGACATCCCAGGGCTAAATACATACCAATATCTGTCACCTATCTCTTATTTAGTTCCACAAATAACCTGACAGTAAATACAGCGGCTTTTAACCTGGTTAAATCGGAGCACACTTGTCTTGTACTAAGATTCAATTGCTATAAAGATTTTTAAATTGACTGACAGTCAACCTCATCATGAACTTTTATTATGTGCATGTAATTCTTAATTGGGTCCAATGAACAATAGCTTGCTTGAGTTATAGACTCTTTTTCTCACCATATAATTAGGATATAATTACCCACAGGATATCAGGATGATGTAAAACCTTTTCCACTAAATGTGCCCTCATTAAGAAACTAGCCTAAATGTACATTTATTCAATCAGTATGAATTAATTAAAATGTTACTGGAATAAAAGAGACAGCAATAAACTGTAGCTGACATCTATTAGGAAAAAGTTCATTATGGCCTCTACCTTCACGTATTTGCCTATAACACTAAATATGTAACAGAGTAAACAATAAATTGTACTGCTTGCAATGTGTTTTAAACCACACTTTTAAAGGGGTAGGTCACCTTTGAACAAGTCACTAGTTGCCTGATCCATCATGGTTTTTAGAAAATTAAGAAATAGTTTTGCTGTCGGGCTAATCAGTTAATGAAAAGTGGTACTCTACAGAAAATTCACATGGTACAAAGGAAAACTCGGTTAATTAAGGAGTAAATACTAATTCAATTATTTATTTCCTATTTATATGAGTTTTGTCTTCAGGACAGCTCTTTTCATGTGTTAACAACTAGCATGAAGAATCTGTCTGTATTCAGGGGGATATGGTGAACCCACAACTTGAGCAGCCGGACAACCTGCAATGAAATGTGGCTGCAATGTATCCATACCTACGACTGCTTACATATAGTTAAACACTTGGATGTCTGTAAAACATTGAGGTGTTAAAGGGACACTAAATAATTTCAGCTTGCTGAAAAGCTTTATGTGTGAAGAGTGTGTCCTCTTTTTTTCATTTTGCAAAAAGTGCAGATTTCAATAGAAACTGATACTTTTATAAATTAACCCTGTTAAACCCCCATGACTTTTAAGCAGGCAACAGATAATGTTACTTTTTGGTTTCTTTAACTCAATGCAGTTTACCTCAAGAGGCAGACAACTGCCCAGAGCACCTGACTTACAAAGAATTCCCCTTAAGTTGTATTGGGAAGTCTGGGATTGGACAGCCACAGAAAGTCTGAGCGGGGTTAGAAGGGGAGAGCTTGCAAAGGCAACAGACAAGAGAACTGCCGGTTTTGCAAGCTGATTTTAGATATATCCACAATGAAAGAAATACATATTTAAATGCATGCATGTTTTGTTTGTTTGGGGTATATCTACTTAACAGTGATTTTTATTTATTTTTTATTTGGGAAGTGGAGTGTCTCTTTAATACGTGGTCATCCTGTAGGAATTCAATTCATAAAGCAATCAGATTTAAAATTATTTCCAGAATCACAAAGTAATGTAAAACTGGATACATTTTCATAATATACACCGATCAGCCGCAACAGTCAAACCACTAACAAGTAAAGTAAATAACATTAATTATATTGTTACAATGTCACATGTCAGAGAGTGGGAGATATTCAGAGTCAGACTGAGAACGTAAAGTAGCCCTGGAAGACATTCTATACCAGTCAAATAATGCGTCACTCCAGCATAGTGTGCAGATATATAGGCGGAAAAGATAACTTACAAATTATTGAATTTATTTTAAGCAGATGTGCATTTGCATATAATCTATGTTTCAGTCCAACTACCTTGACATATTAAAAAAAGTTTGGTAATGGGACTGAAATGGTGAATGTATGCTGTTGCACAGCTGTACAAAAAGGATGTTATCTTGTTTATTTTTAAATCCTATGAGTGCGCTCTTCACACTCAAGTTTGATGATCTCAGCCAGTCCAATACTTTCGCATAGGAAAGCATTGGGAGGGAATTGTACATGTGTGGCAAAATGCTGTCCTGTGCCACACCAATCAGCATCTCATCTATGTGGAGCTTTCAGAGCCTCCATGCAGAGCATGGAGATGCTCAACGTAGGTGCTGCACACTGCACAGCACTGGACTAGGAAGCACCTCTAGTGGGTGTCTGAGTAACTGCCACAAGACATGGTTCTAGGCAGGAATGTAAACACTGCTTTTTCTCTAAAAAGGTAGCATTTACAGTGCTCAGTCTGCAGGGACAGGCTGTAAGCACAAGAACCACTACATTAAACTGTAGTGTCCCTTTAGTAAGACTTCTTTCTCTCACTTGTTAATCAACTCTCCGGCATTGTGCTAAAGAACTGAGTTACAGAGAGAAAAGGAGACTCAGGCGAGGATGCATTCACCCCACTGAAAAAAAGATAATCCATCTTTACCTGTTTGTGTATCTTTCAACCCCCTTTGTGTATATTTTACTTCATTCCAGCCCCTTTGTGTGTCTCTTTTCCCCCTTCTCCAGCTGTATGTCTCTTCCCCCAGTCTCTTTTATGTGTATTTCCCCCCCAAGTCCCTTTCACGTGTCACCTAGCCCAAGCCTCTTTGTTTCTTTTTCCCCTTCCCAAGCTCTTCTGTGTGTCTCTTTCTCTCATCCCCTAGCCCCCCATGTGTCTTATCCCCCCCCACTCTTCTATGTGTCTCAACCCCCAAGCCCCTCCCCAATGTAGTATAGACGAGTCACTGACCAGGGTAGGTGAGCTTCTGCTTCCTCTCCCCTGTATGGAAGGAAGCAGTTCAGCGCTCTGAGTGAGGATTTCCTATCAGAAGCTTCTCTACCCCGGTCTGCAGCTCAGCCATGCTACATGCAGTGACCGTCAGGAGAGGAGCATCCAAAGGTATGCCAGCACACCGGGAGTTTTCCCGGTATCAGGGAGGGCCAGTCCGGCTCTGGATGTATAATGCATCAAGGCAATAGTCAGTTCTTTAATTTCATGTGCTGGAAGCTGGAAAATTGCAAGTGAAAAGATCTTAGTGACTTTGACAAGGACCAAATAGTGATGGCTAGAAAACTGGGTCAGAGCACCTATAAAACGGCAAGTCTATTATATAGTGGTTAGGACTTACCAAAAGTAGTGCAAGGAAGGTTACATGGGTACCAAAGGCTCATTGGTGCATGTGGGGAGCAAAGGCTAGCCCATTTAGTCCTGGCATTTATGTGGATGTTACTTTGACACGTACCTACACATTATTGCAGACCACGTGGCATGCTATGATCGCAGTGGCCTCTACCAGCAGGATAATGCACCCTACCACACTGCACAAATTGTTCAGTAATGGTTTGAGGAAGATGACAAAGAGTTTAAATTGTTGACTTGGCCTCCAAAATCCCCACATCTCAGTCCAACTAAGAGTCTGTAGGATTTGCTGGAATAACAAATCTGATCCATGGAGGTCCCACCTCACAGCTTGACTGCTAATGTCTTGTTGCCAGATACCACAGGACACATTCAGAGGTCTTGTGGAGTTCATGTCTCAATACATCAGTACTATTTTGGTAGCACGAGGGAGACCAACACAATATTAGGCAGCTGGTTTTATTTTGTGGCTAATCAGTGTATACTAATAACCAAGTACCTTTACAGATAAAAGTTTCAGTAAAACACTGTACTCAATATTCTAACTTTTCAATGAGTAAAGGGAAGCATGCTTTCTAGTTTTTAACAAAAAATAGGTTAGCTCTAAGAACTCTTTTTTTTTTCTATTAAAATTGTAATCTTTGATATCAGGACAGTAAATGATCCAAATTACATGACTGCTGATCTTGAACCAAGACCTCCCTCCCAGTAAAAAAAAAAACCCACATACAATAGTCTTCTGTTATCCTATCAATAAAGACAAGCCAATATTACTACGGTGCATGAGGCAACAGTCATAGCTTTTATTGATCTGCTTTCTTCTTGAGACAAAAGCTGAAAAGTGGAATGGTAAAATTAAGTGCTCATCCCTTTGTCCTTTGAATTGAGACATTGTTGCACTATTGTTACATAATAGTGATCCTGGTCTTTTGAATTAATTTGCAATTCAGAAAGTAGAAATAAATTGGAGAGGGGAGGATGAAATAAAAAAACTTGGAAAAACCAAAATGAGATGGATTTTTAACCTCAACACCCTCGTCCTTTTTGGTTTAAATGTTGATTTTGAGTTGTGCCATTTTTTACAATACATTTTTTTATAATAGTTCATATTTTATAATAGAATATTTTTAACTAGTTTTAATGTTAAGGTGCTGCTATAACATTATTTTATTATTAATTGATTGTATATTTTATAGACTTATATTTAAGTTATTAAAGTCTGTGCTGACCAGTACATATTATATATCATTCACTGTTCTTTTAAATAGCCTTTTCTCTAAAGATATGTGATATATTTTGTCCCTTATAAATGGAATATATTTTTCTTCCCCCTGAATGACTTATGCTTTATTGCCTATAGGTTAAGTTAGCTCTGTAAATAGTCCCTCTTTGCAATACATGATTGCCACATATGATTGCTACATACATTTCTATTTATAATATGGATGCTTTATTGTCTATAGGTTAAATTAGCTCTGCAAATAAATAGTCTCTCTTTGCAATATATGATTACCACATATGATTGCTACAAAAGCCCTTCTTTGCAATATATGATTGATACATATGATTGCTACATACATATCTACATACAATATGTATGCTTTATTGCTTATAGGTTAAGGTAGCTCTATAAATAGTTTCCTTTTGCAATATGTAATTGCTACATACATACCTTTATGTATTTAATACTTTGTTTTTTATATATTCATCTATGCCCCCCTCTCCCCTTCTGAGAATTTGATGAAGGACGTTTTGTCAACAAAAGTCCATGTGCTTTTCTTTCATTGCTGAACTATATTGGACGCAATGAATACAACAAGAGTTATTAGAGAAGTGAAGCATCACGGGACTTGTAGTACAAGACGAAACTCGGAAGAGGTATTGGCAATTGAAGCTGTGGACAAAAATCAGCTGAGCATCCGTATTGGAAATGAAAAAAGGCGGGCATAGGAAACTTTTAAAAACCGGACACCAACAGACCAACAAATATACTAACTGAGGAAGCCAAGAAAGCAGGCGAAAGGCATCTTTGGTAAAAGAGGAGAGAAAGGAAAGAGTACCCATTATTTATTTATGTATTATATATTTTTATACCTTTGATTTTATTTTTTTGTTTAAATAAATTAGTCTTTTATCCACTCATAGCCATCTCTACCTTGTACTTGGAGTCCGGTTGAGGGAGTGGCACCCCTTTTTTGACACATATGCTAACAATACTTAGAGCCAGTCATCAAAAGGCTCTTTAAAAGGTGAGCAGTGATTTTATATATATATATATATATTGTGCACTATTTGATTTAAGACCATCTGCACCAGGAGGTCTCTTCTGCTCTTTGTGTTCTGATTTTTTGAGATATACCCACCCATAGAAGGAAGGAGCAAGCCCTATTCCTCAGGTGTTGCTGCCTACCTTAAAAGCACGGAGGCATTTGCGTTTAGAGCCTATATCACTGTAAAAGGCTCTTAAAAATTTGAGTTTTCCTTTTATTCACTAATTTCAAATTATCATTGGTTACTGTACTATACTACTCTATATAATTTTTATCTTTGTTTATTTTACATGTATACCCTGTATGCATTGTAAGGGGTAAGTGCATAACTTGTATTATATCATACTATCCCGAAATCTAGCGCTGCACTTTTACCAAGTAGGGAGATAGTTATTTACACCAACTCACTACCGGGTATTCTGTTTTTCTCTTTGGTTTGTTGTATTATAGTGGTTGTTTAGAGTATCCACAAAGTGCAAGTAGCAGCTAAACCAAATAACGTCACTTTATATCACAAAAGCGCCATTGTTCTAGCCACATCCATTTCTATATTTTTATTAATTGTTGCACTATTAGCATGACCATTGCTAGGCTAACCCACATGGCATCTTTCCTAAAGGGTAAGGGGCCACTAATAACCGCTAATAATTTACTTTATGTGATCTGTGATTACACATGGAAAAACTGTGCCCAGAGCACATTCTGCAGCAAGGCATCTTTATTTGCCAGAACTGATCACCGGAAGTGCCCTGTAGCATGTGTTTTACACTTGTCGTCACTATTGCAACAAGGTAACTGTTTTACTTAAATTGTGCTGTTTCTGTCTCCCCAGACATTCTCCCACATTATCAGAAGACAGACTGAAGTATGTCGGCAACTGCAAATAGGAGCTGCTGCCCACAATTATTATCACTCATTTCAGGAAAACCACTAACTTTTGTCAGTCACATTTGGCATGGGTTCTAAAGTAGTGTGACATCCATGCAGTTAATATATATGTTCAGTATTATTTTTCCGGGCAGATAATGTTTTAAAATCACCTTCTACATGGATGGTAAAATCATCTGTGCAATAACAGCTCCACTCCACCCCACTGAATAGTACATTCAGATCCCCGGGCCCTACATACATGCATGCCTTGGGCTGAAACTTCTGCCTTTTTAATTCAGCTTGTTTCAAAGCTTAATTAATACCAGCTGCCGAAATAGCTGCTATTTAGGTATGTAATGCCCACTTTTCTCCCCTTAAAACCTACACTTCCCAAACAGATTAACACTAATCTAAAAACATCACATAATATAAAACATACACAGAGAAAAGTGCAATATGAGAATATAATGCCTTACGTCCTATTATTCTGTCTTATTTTCAGTGTTATTTTCCCATATTGTACTGTTCAGTGTGTGTGTGTGTGTATGTGTGTGTGTGTGTGAGTACATTTGCAAAATGCTTTAATACTATAATCAAAATCCTTACTATATTGGTAGTAGCTAAACTAAGAAAGGCAAATAATAAGCAAGATTTTCAGGATATTCATTTACTACACCAATTAACCCAAGAAGCAGTCTTCTTAAGGTGTGTTGCCTTGACAGCGCAATACTGTTGCTCTTGACAGCTGAAGATGGGGATTACCAACGTAAGATGTGAAGATATATTTTTTGGGTTGTTTTGTCTATAGTGTTTGTGTTGTTTTGCTTAACCTATGTTAAAATAAAATAGTAAATGCAGTAGTTTACTACATCTACTTAATACTTTTTTGGTAAATTTTAGAATAATTATATAGAGAATTACAAATGAACTATATTTTTGCCATTTTCTCTTCACTATCCTTATTAGCATTTATATACAGCCAACCTATTGCATAGCAGTTTACAATTATAGTGCTAGGTTACATAACAGCATGTAATTGACAAACAAAACAGTGTTGACAGACAGACACAAGAGGTGGAAAGGTTGCTGCTCAAACATGTTTTATAATCCAGGAGTGTTTTGTGTGCTAAGCAAATATATAGAAATATAACTATAAAACTGACTTATATACCTAATGCTAATATGCACACCAGTCACTGATAATTACCAAATCAAATTAATTGTTCTAAATCCAAACAAAATTGTCAATCACTTTGTGTTCCACTCTCCATTGCAAGGTTATCAGCTCATTCTCTGTAGCTAAGTAACTGCATAACATGCCAAAAGAAGAGACTTAAATTATATTGAAAGCTTGCACTCTAATACAATACAATTAGCCAACAGTCTGACCTATATTGGATATGGTCTGCGCAATTCAATTTGAGTCGATTCTAATATTTTAGGACAATTTGATTACAGATGAAATTTGGTCCATAATTGAGAAATTTTATTAATTATCAAGGATCAAATAAGTCGGAAAATCTTTTCTGGAGTATGTTTAAACATCAACACCAATAAAGCAAATTATTTGCTTACATACTTAATTTTACATAGCGTACATAACGTACATAGCGTTTATGTTTTCAGTCCTTTTGAGCATCTGTACAACATAATCCAGGAAAAGTATTTGAAAGAGGCTATTATTTGGAAAATATATGCAACATAAAAAAAAACAACATGCATGAAAACAGCAAAACAACAGAGATAACACAAAACAAAAATATCAGGATTTAAATGGATTGATGTAATTATTTTAATATTTTACCTGCATGCCTGCCATGAACTTTATGCTCACAAAATATATAATGTTCTTTATATTTGTTGGGTACTTAGAAAGATCACAAGATCATACTTATAATCTTAAAGGACAACTGTCATAAAAATTCCAGTTGTGTTTTTTTTTTTTAAATTTATTTAAAAAAGTTAATGAAAACTTAATGAAATGTTTTTTTTTTTTCAAATGATGTATACTGATTTTATTGAGCTCACTTATTATTCACTTTTTTTGATCTGACTGAGAAGCAATATTGGGTCAGAATCCACTATTGTTTGACCGACTTGCTAACTAGCTGAGCAGCCTTGTTGAAACATTGCACATCCAGAGATATTTTTAATTGTGTGCCAGGGATAGTTGCAGCCACACCACACGACATTGGCAGCCCAGTACTCTGTTTCTGGCTGGCAAAGTCACATTGCATTTTTTTGCATCTGTCGTCAGCTTGCGACAGATGTGATCACCTTCTCCCTTGCAGGCTGAGCACCTGTGAAGAGAAGATCACAATCCCCTCCCTCACACCCACATTGCACTCCATCCGTTACCATGAGAGACCTCCCTTTCCACTCCCTCCCCTTACCTTGCCAGCCCACGGGATATGCATGAGCTCTGCGCCAGTAAAACTGACCAATACCAGGCTTCTCCTCTTCTAACACAAGACATTAGAATAAAATATGTAGGGTGTAAGAGACACAAAGAGGGTAAGAGACACAAAACGGATAAGAAGCACAAAAGTGATGAATGAAACAAGGGTGTGTAAGAAACACATGAAGGGATAATAGACACAAAATGGGGAGTAAGGCACAAGAATGGTAAGATACACAAAGGAGGGAGTAATACATGATGGGGGAGAGACACAAAGTTTGGGAACAAGGATGGGTAAGAGACACAAGGGGGTTAAAGAGATAAAAATGGGGATATGGTACACTAAGGGGAGTAAGATATGCATAAGGGACACAAGAGAAAGATGACAGGGTAAGTGACATATGAGTGGGTGAGAGGCAACTATAGGGGGTTAAAGTTGCAAAGCAGGAATAAGAACAAAAGAGGGATGCAATACACATAAGGAGGACATTTATATATATTGCAGTTTTCCCACTTTACAGTGCCCTTGCAGACAAGCACTCCAATCAGAGTGCTATCCTCAGGGACCTCTGTACTGAAATGTCCAAAAAGGCATCGCAAAGACCACTGCTGATGCCCTCACGATCCGCCAGCAGTGCGCGAGGCAAAAACCCTCCCCAACCGAATAACCCCACAGCGCACATGTGTGCATGGACAATGGACCATGTACCATCTAAATAAGCTGTCATTTCCCCTATCACACCCAAAGCAAGATGCCAGATGGGTAGACCATAAACTTGAAATAATTACATCGGAAATCTTGGGATTAATTTACTGCTTGGATTTATGTACTTTTTTGTCCTGGTTTTTAATAGCTATTTTTTTTATAACTTGTAGGGTTTAATGTTCTATGTTTGCATGAATACAAAGCTGGTGCAAGGATTTTTGGGTACAAATAGCAGATATGAAATTTGAAGGGTGGGTGTAAGAAAGTTGTTGTTTTTAAATATTTTATTGATTTTTTAAATGTTTTATTGTTGCAAGGCTTTAGATCTCCCTCCTTATATATTGGAAGGCAGATTCAAATAGTTGGGCAAGTTGTTTGGTATGTACGGACATTCTTTGTGTTTATTTGCTTAAATAATGATGGGCTTGGAATACAGATTTACTTCTAGAGTTGTCACCTTACTTGGGAATGAATAACACATTTTTTATTATTTATGCTCAACATCAGAGGGAGTGACATAAGAGTTAAAAAAACAAAATACATTATAAATTGCAAAATTCCATAAATTAATAATAAAAATAAAGAAATACTAACAGTTCGAACTACAGTTAGAAGAGATAGGACTAAGGAGTCTGCCCACCTGAGTGCTCACTCAATGGAGTGTGTATACTGAGTGTGTGTATCAGTGACTGCCAGTGTGTGTATACTGTGTCTATGTTTATATACAGCATTGTGTGAGCCTGCTATGTATAATAGCACATGGCCATTCTGACTCCAATTCTCCCTCAGTTCTTTCTCCACTCTCCCTCTTTAGTTGCCTCAAATTACTGTGTTCAGTCAGAGAGGGTGAGGCCATGATCAGAATCCTTCGTACATAACACAGTGATCTCAGAGCAAAGGAAGAAAAAAAAATACTGGCATTTGCATTGGCAGTATATTTGCAGTACTAGAACCGGACAGACAATCTGAAATACTGGCTGTGTCGGAAAAATATCAGGATTTAAATAGGGGGGTTAAACATTAGATTTGTGGATTGACCTGGAATGCAGCTTTGAGTAAGGGGTTATAGCTATTTGATATGAACTAAAGCCCCAGGAGAATGGTAAATTTAGTGAATTTTCTTTTTTTTCTCTAAATTGCTATTAATTACAGGTTAGTTTTTTTGCTTTTTAAGCTTGCTCCATATATTTAGAGCTTAATGAATCTACCTTTGTGTGTGGAATTGAAAGCAATGCTGAGTGAACAGTGCCATCCCAGGACAACACAGATGGGGAATGTGTCCCTAGTGGAGAAAGTCAGTTCGGATTAAAAGATTATCGATGAACTAATCATGAACAGAGGGAACATAATATAGCGGAGAATATGTCGAATTAGTTCCCAGAAGCACCGTGTTCTGACAGGTGTCAGCAATGAGCAAGATGTAATAGTTTATGATAATGCAGCGGACATTAGCTAACCCTTTCGTGCAAGTCCATCATTTGTACAAATTTGCCAGATTCACAAACACACAATTCTGTTTTGTAAAACAAATGTTTCATTGTTTTGACAAGGAGACGAGAGGCCAAGGTCATATCATGACTCTCGCTCTTGAACTCCACTGTTACATAAATTCTCTTTAATTGCTTACTGTCTAATTTCATTGCTTCGATTTCTATTTGCAAACTTGATGAATTTTAGTTTATTTTGTTACTGGGATGTTAAACATCCTGTACCAGAAGGATTTTGCCAAACCAATACTCCAAATATTCTAAGTTGTTAATCCTTCTTCAAAAAAAAAAAAAAAACAAGTTTTTTTTATTTTTAAAAGTTCAGTGGTCTGTCTAGCTGCAAGTTCATCCAGTGCATCAACCAATTCCTCAGGAGCATCTGAGGACATAATTCAAAAATGACTAAGTATGGTCCATCTCTTGGCCCCTGCAGCTTCTAAAACAAACTGTGAAACCCGTTCTTTAAGGAAACCAGAAAAAGACATATCTGATGTGTTCATAACTTAACTGTTTGCATTTAAACAATCCATGTGTAGAATGTGACATTTTAGTGATTTATTTAACCAGATAATACTAGTTCTACAGTGGTATGAACTGCTCATAAAGGTAATCTGTACTTTTAAAAATAAAGAACAGCAATCGTGATAAATATTTGGATAATTAATTTGAAAAAAAAAGAATATTCAATAATTATGCAATTGTTAGATAGATAGCAGATTAATAAGGAAGCAGATATATATATATATATATATATATATATATATATATATACAGCAAAAATTGTAATAAAGAATAACATTCAGAGTCGGATTTAGCTAGAGCAATTGCTAAAAAATAGTGATTCATCGCCCTCTACTGCTGAATACAGATACTGCAATCATCACATACTAAAATAAGTCCATGAAGGTATTCATGGACTAAAATGTACTTAAACTGCATTATGCTAACTAAGAATAAACAAACAACAGTTCAACAGTTGCAGTTTAACAAACACCAAACGCTAGTCCAAAACATTATGCATCTGGTTCGAATTGTATATGTGAGAAATGTCTCATAAATCGAAATAAATGCACAGAACAATTTTCATTGTAAGTAGAATGCAGACAAGAGTGCAACAATAAAGGGCAAAACTATGTAATGTGAAGCCTTATAGCATGTCAACGTATATATACTTTTTAGGACACTTGCCATTTCATATTGCGTAGTAGAATTTCACAAATAAAAATGGTTATATTGCTAGCTACCAAAAAAGATTATGGTGAGACCGAACACAATCAAATTCCCCACAGTGCAAATAGTAAAATTACTGTTATCCCCAGCCTGTTATCCCCAGCTATCTGTACTCATTTGCATGTCAAGCTTGGAACTCTGATTTATTTTTACCATTGTATTAACTATCCACAGACTTCAGGTGGAAGGGGTTTTCAATCACAATTTTTCCCCACCATAACCTATTTTTCAAAAATATACACATTGGTTGGTAAATATATACACTGCTCAAAAAAATAAAGGGAACACTTAAACAACACAATGTAACTCCAAGTCAATCACACTTCTGTGAAATCAAACTGTCCACTTAGGAAGCAACACTGAGTGACAATCAATTTCACATGCTGTTGTGCAAATGGGATAGAAAACAGGTGGAAATTATAGGCAATTAGCAAGACACCCCCAATAAAGGAGTGGTTCTGCAGGTGGTGACCACAGACCACTTCTCAGTTTCTATGCTCCCTGGCTGATGTTTTGGTCACTTTTGAATGCTGGCGGTGCTTTCACTCTAGTGGTAGCATGAGACGTAGTTTACAACCCACACAAGTGGCTCAGGTAGTGCAGCTCATCCAGGATGGCGCATCAATGCGAGCTGTGGCAAGAAGGTTTGCTGTGTCTGTCAGTGTAGTGTCCAGAGCATGGAGGCGCTACCAGGAGACAGGCCAGTACATCAGGAGACGTGGAGGAGGCTGTAGGAGGGCAACAACCCAGCAGCAGGACCGCTACCTCCGCCTTTGTGCAAGGAGGAACAGGAGGAGCACTGCCAGAGCCCTGCAAAATGACCTCCAGCAGGCCACAAATGTGCATGTGTCTGCTCAAAGGGTCAGAAACAGACTCCATGAGGGTGGTATGAGGTGGGGGTTGTGCTTACAGCCCAACACCATTCAGGACGTTTGTCATTTGCCAGAAAACACCAAGATTGGCAAATTCGCCACTGGCACCCTGTGCTCTTCACAGATGAAAGCAGGTTCACACTGAGCACATGTGACAGACGTGACAGCGTCTGAAGACACAGTGGAAAACGTTCTGCTGCCTACAACATCCTCCAGCATGACCGGTTTGACAGTGGGTCAGTAATGGTGTGGGGTGGCATTTCTTTGGGGGGCCGCACAGCCCTCCATGTGCTCGCCAGAGGTAGCCTGACTGCCATTAGGTACCGAGATGAGATCCTCATACCCCTTATTATACTTAGTTACATACATAGTTACATGCTGAAAAGAGACTTGCGTCCATCAAGTTCAGCCTCCCTCACATTTGTTTTTTGCTGTTGATCCCTTGTGAGACCATATGCTGGTGCGGTGGGCCCTGGGTTCCTCCTAATGCAAGACAATGCTAGACCTCATGTGGCTGGAGTGTGTCAGCAATTCCTGCAAGACGAAGGCATTGATGCTATGGACTGGCCCGCCCATTCTCCAGACCTGAATCCAATTAAGCACATCTGGGACATCATGTCTTGCTCCATCCACCAATGTCACGTTGCACCACAGACTGTCCAGGAGTTGGCAGATGCTTTAGTCCAGGTCTGGGAGGAGATCCTTCAGGAGACCATCCACCACCTCAGGAGAATGCACAGGTGTTTTAGGGAGGTCCTACAGGCACGTGGAGGCCACACACACTACAGAGCCTCATTTTGACTTGTTTTATGGACATTACATCAAAGTTGGATCAGTCTGTAGTGTGTTTTTCCACTTTAATTTTGAGTGTGACTCCAAATCCAGACCTCCATGGGTTGAAAAATGTGATTTCCTTTTTGTAATGTTTGTGTTATTTTGTTGTCAGCACATTCAACTATGTAAAGAACAAAGTATTTCATAAGAATATTTAATTCATTCAGATCTAGGATGTGTTATTTTTGTGTTCCCTTTATTTTTTTTTAGCAGTATGTGTGTGTGTATATATATATTTGATGCCAAAACACTAGAGTAGCTTTTTATTGGACTAACATACTATTTCAAAGACAAGCTTTCGAGAGTTTAACACTTAAAACAACTGATGTTAGAGAAGGGGTGGGAGCGGGGTCAGTATATACTTATATACTGTCAGTCACATTGCCACCACAAACATAGATTCAGTTTCATTTCTACTACATTTTATTTACATAGCTACTCACTAAAGTGAGAATTCAAAGTGAATTTCAAATTAAATGTAAAAATAGCCAAACTATAAAAATTCTTTAAGTGTGCTATGCTTCCAGTTCAGCTATATTGGCCTTAAATTTGAAATTTACTTTAAATTCTCATTTTTGCAAATAACCCTGTTAATTTAATTGGAACAATAAGTTACAAATATACTTACTGATGTGGGTGGAAGCAAATATGTGTGGTCTCACAATGCTTAAATCTTTATTTCACTATTAATAACGTGGACTTGTGCAAGGAATTATGGGCAGCAGTTCAGAGTTACCACAAAAAAAGAATGAAAGCAACAGGCAGTTATTTTCCTGCATTTATTTTTCATTAGCCAAAGCCCTGGACTTACCTAAAATGAATGTTATCTTCCACACATTTTGTAGACAGGTATTTCACTATTATAATCTACAGGTATATAATGTGCATATCTTGATTTACAGAATACTCACCAAAATGAGAACATAATAGATACATGTTAGATTTTTATGCCACGCACTTTTCCAAACTACTTTTCAAAAATTATATGATTGATAAAGACTTGTTAATTATTCTGTAACAGAGTCACAGAATGTCTGTTGTTGGTTATAAAAAGACATCTAGTAAACTAATGTGATTAGTAATCAAAATTACTTCCTCTACAAGCAATGATTTTCTTTGTCAATAAAACACAATGAACTCCAGATATTCCAAAAGCCCTGTGTCACGTATGTATTTATTTAATCAGAGATCGAGTGACTTCACTCAGAGTCTCTGCTGAGGCTATATGCCACATTTCACTGATAATACAGTGATTTGACACATAATTGTGGCCAATAGCATGAGTACAGATGTTCCTTGACACTAATATTTGTTGTTTATATAAATATGACATTGTGAGGATCATTTGTCATCAGTTGGTAAATAAATATAGAAACAGAATTAAGTAAAACCAGACCTTTATGAAGTGATTTGAGACTTGTCTAGAGACATAAGTAAATTGAATAACGTAATCAGTGCCAGATCTTAAAATGACCATGTAACATTATTGGTTAGATATATTCCACATGCACTAATAAAATGTTTTATTAGAAAGTGTTTGCTTTTAAAAAGCTTGACCTGCCTATCCTGTATCCATACTTCTATTAATCTATATATATACTATTAAAGCCTTCTATAAACACAGTAACACATAGGGATATATGATATATATATTATATATAATCCAGAGAAAAAAGGTTGTACTTGGAGGTCTTGTCAAAGTGTTTATTCAAAAAGTATAATGCTTAGTTCCGATCGATGTTTCGACCTGATCTGGTCTTTTTTATGATCGGGTCGAAACATCGATCAGGACTAAGCATTATATTGTTTGAATATTATATACAGACATGGGTTTGGCATCGAGGCAAAGTTACTAATGTAAATGTCAAAGGGGTGCGTGCCAAGTTTCATTTATATTATATATATACATGTATATGCAATAAAAACATGATATTTCTCAGTTAGAAAAGGATAGATAACAAAACTGACAGACCTAAATAAAATGCATAGTATAGTACCTAAATAGAATAATAAATAGATAGATAGATAGATAGACAGACAGACATACACACCGACATACACACAGACAGACAGAGAAGGGAAAAAAAACAGATAGACACAGAATGTAAATATAGACACCTGGCTGTAACCTGCAGAAAATATGATATCTTGCAGATTAATTGTAATTTGGACTATGTATGCTTGCATTGACTTTGTAAGTATGAAATACAGTACATAAAATTATGATCCACAAAACTGCTGCGAGAGTGCCATTATTCAACGTAACCTCTGGATGAAAGATTTCTGCATTGCAGATCTGCAATATGCATCCAAAGCAAGAACTGACCATAAAAATACCTTCATCCTTCTGGGAAGTTGGATCTTAAAAAAAAAAAAAAAAATTTAAAATGCTAAAGTGACCTGCTGTTCGGTTTCTGGTAAGTACTATGTAAGTCATAAAAGCTGACCCAGCCTCCTCAGTGAATTGTCATTGTCATCAGAAGAGAAATACAGTACGTTTAACGAAAATGAAAAACAAACAAACAAAAGCCTTTGTTTCATTCTAGACTAAAACTAGAGTAGTGGAGAACAAAAATTATTTTTAAACTACATTGTGGTATTGTTAAAGAAATAGAAAGGTAGGCAACATTTAGCAGACACAGTAATAATGTCAGCTACAGAGAAACTTACCAGTACAACTGGACAGATTGATGTAGGAGGTAAAATGTGATCTCTCAAAGGTCCACATTCACATTCAGGTTTAAGGTGTGAAGCACATTTATTATGAAGCTGTATAAAATAAATATATAATATAAATATGATATAAAAGTGAGAAAAGGTCACACCAGATCACAGTATAAAAACAGCTATGATGTTAACCAAGTTTTTTTTTTAAAAAATTGCTTCAAATGAAACATTTACAAGTAAATAATTATACAAAAGAAAGCTAGATGTATTTGTTTTAATTTTTAGAATGATTCACCCCCCTTTTGCCCAGAGAAGTCTTCCTAGGACCACGCCAATGTGGCTACTAGGTTTAAAAAAATGTACAATATGCGTCAAATGTAACATTTACAACAACATAATTGCACAAAGGAAAGTTAGCTGTATTTTTAAGATTTAGACAATGCTTCATCGGTACGCAATAAGTGTTGCCAGACTTTCAGACACATTTTTGTACAAACTGATCATGGTCATGTTAGCCTTGTTAAGCAGTTTAGTTCAAACTAAATCCAGCTAAATACAATGCACAAGAGTACAAAAAGACAATATAAATCAGAAAATTCTAATTTGCCTAAAGTTTATAAATATGTTTTAAATGTCACTCCAATTCAATGTTTGGTAAATGATCCCTTATATTTTAATATATTGTATTCCACAGAAACTTTCATTTTCTTTTTCGTTTTGACAAAGGCAGTTGAGATCACTATTTCTTTGAACTATGATCTTCAAGCTGGATGATCTCAGCCAATTCAAAGCTTTCCCATAGGAAAAAACATTCGTAATACCTAAAAACTCACCTTTCATTAGCTGAGGAAATGGCTTTTGCAGATAGGATGATTCACCCCCTTTTTGCACAGCAAAGTCTTTATAGGACATTGCCAATGTGGCTATATGCACAATTATATAACCCATTGTTTCTTACTGAGATGCAATGGACCAGCAAACAACCAAGCATGCCCATGTACAAGCCCCAGAGAACATTTCTGTTTTCAGGAGAGATACCTGCCTTCCCACTGTAGCTTGCTTTGAGAAATTGTGGTTTTTGGCATTTAACAAGGCTGTGTGTTTGCTCTCATGCATGCAGCTTATATGTGTGTATGTATCTCATTGTCTGTTGGTGTGTGTTTTTACTATAGTGTGGGTAGCAGAACATGTAGTAGTGTGTATAGTAGTGTGTAAGTGTATAGTGTGTATAGTGTAAGGAGCAGTATGTACAGCAGTGTTGGCAGTGTGGACAGTGTGTCTAGCAGTGTGTTACAGCGAGGTCAACAATATGAGTAGTATTTTGTGTTTGTATGTGTAGCAGTCTGGGGAGCAATGTATGTAAGAGTGGGTGTGTGCTTGTCATTTAAGAGTTGGCCATTCTTACCCCAGTCCTCTACCTCCTTCTGGCCAGTCCTCTCTTATTTCCCTCCAGGAGATCTCCATGCTCATATTATGCTCCCTCAGACTGAATACACTTATATCATAGTCTTGGAACTGCAAACATGGTGTAGGAGGTTGGGAGGGGGGTTTTAACAGGCAGAGTAGCACCCCCATCAGGAATGCACCTGTAGGCAGTTGTCTACTCTGCCTAATTGGAAATACAGCCCTTGGGAGAACACAGTTTGGCCATCAGATTGAGAGCCGAAAAAGGTGAAGCTAGAGAAAATAAAAAAGTAGATATTTCAAAAGAATATCACAGAAAAACTGCAGGAATAGGAACTTTGCACTATAACCACATTAGTATTAGGAAGTGACTCTGGTATTTAGAAAGCCAATTTAAACCCATGCTTTAGACTATGTGAATTAAGAATGGAGAAAAAGCATTCACTGGTATAATGTTCCCTTTGATTTCTATGCCATTATGACATTTGTCAGCTTGCACAATATATGATTCCTGAAGATCTCAGTTTTTTACCATGTTATTTTTGTAAGCTTCCATGGAAGGAGTTACTAAAGTCAGAGTTTAAAAAGTGGATGTGTAATGAAGGTGTAGGACCTGCAGCTAGACCAATATGTTTTAGCTTGTTTCAGTGTTGACGAGTAATTTTACTAGCAGTTTTAACAAAGAGCGAAGAAAAGCAAATTTCTCATCATATATTTATTTGTAATTTCTGTTCTTTTTTACTTTTTGTATTGTTAGGTTCAGAACTATTTGGACACTGACACAAGTTTTATTATTTCGGCTGTTTACCAAAACAAATTCAAGCTACAGTTAAATAATGAATATGGGCTTAAGGTGCAGTCATTCAGCATTAATTTGAGGGTGTTCACATCCAAATCGGAGGAAGAGTTTAGGAATTACAGCTCTTTAATATATAGCCCCCTCTTTTTCAAGAGACAAAAAGTAATTGGACAATTGACTCAAAAGCTGTTTCATTGACAGTTGTGGGCCATTCCTTCATTAGTTCTTCATCAATTAAGCGAGTAAAAGGTCTGGTGTTGATTCCACCTGGGGCATTCACATTTGGAAGCCCATAACATGATGTCAAAGGAGCTCTCAATCCAAGTGAAACAGGCCATCCTTAGGCTGCAAAAACAATACATCAGAGAGATAGCAAAAAAATTAGGAATGGCTAAATAAACATTTTGGTACATTCTGACAAAAAAAAGAATGAACTGGTGAGATTTGCAACACAAAAAGCCCTGAATGTCCAAGGATAACAACAATGGTGAATGATCGTGCGATCCTTTCCATGGTAAAGAAAAACCCTGCCAAAACATACAGCCAAGTGAAGAACACTCTCCAGTAGGTAGGCATATTATTATCCAAGTCTACCATAAAAAGAAGACTTCACAAGAGCAAATAAAGAGTATTTACCAAAGGTGCAAACCATTCATAAGCCTCAAGAATAGAAAGGTTACGTTAGATTTTGCACAAAAAATATCTAAAAAAGTCAGCGTAGTTCTGGAACAGCATTGTTTGAACTTTTTGAAACTAAGATCAACATGTACCAGATTGATGGGAAGAAAAAGGTAAGGAGAAGGCTTGGCACTGCTCATAACCTGAAGCATAGCACATCATCTGTAAAACAATGTGGAGGCAGTGTGATGGCATTGACATGCATGGCTTCAATGGCACTGGGTCACTACTGAGTATTGATGATGTGACAGAAGACAGAAGCAGCCAGATGAATTCTGAAGTGTATAGGATATATTGTCTGCTCAGATTCTGTCGAATTCAGCAAAGCTGATTGGACGATACTTCACTTTACAGATGGACAACATCCCAAAACATTCTACGAAAGAAACCCAGGAGTTTTTTAATGCAAAGATGTGGAATATTCTGCAGTGGCTGAGTCAATCACCTGATCTCAACCCTTTCGAGCATGCGTTTCACTTGCTAAAGACAAGTCTTAAGGCATATGGACACACGAAAAAACACTAACTGAAGACAATTGCAGTAAATGCCTGGCAAAGCATCAGCATGGAGAAACTCAGCATTTGATGATGGTCATGCTTTCCAGACTTCAAACATTGCCTGCAAAGGATTTGTGACAAAGCATTAAACATTTACATTTTATTCATGATTGTGCTAATTTGTCCAGTTACATTTGAGCCCCTGAAATAATGGGACTGGGTATAAAAATGGTTGCAATTCCAAAATGTTTCATACAATCTTTTTGTTCAACCCTTTGAATTAAAACTGAAAGTCTTCACGTCAATTGCATCTCAGTTGTTTCATTTCAAATGCATTGTGGTTGCGTACAGAGACAACATAATAACATTTGTGTTAGTATACAAATATTTCCAGAACTAACTGTATGGGGTGCATAAAGTTTACATTTGTCAATGGTGAAATTAATTTAAAAAAAACCTCCACTATATTATCACAGTGTATTTCCCACTACTGAAATGCAAATTCAAAACCCCTTTAAAAAGAAGGACAGGGCAAAACGTATAAGATTAGAATTCAAACCCTAACAGAAACCATAAACAAGAATTGGCTTATTGCCACAAACTTAGAGGCATCCATCACCTAAACATACTTACACCATAGACACACAACTAAAATGGGCTGTCTTCCTATGCTCTGCTCAATTGGTTAGTCCCTTTCTTTTAAGTCACAGCCTGTTTCCAGGATAAAGCAAGGCATTCTGGTCTAGCAAAATCAGTAGTTGTACAAATATCAGCCTTAAGTTGCTTTGTTCTGATTTAGTTTATTGTCATGGCCCACAGACAGCCTGCCTGAAGGAACTGTCCAATGTGTCCTATCTGGAGAGAGAGAGACATCACAAGCACAAGTTCCTGCCCATTGGAAATCTAAAGGTCAAGTTCACACACACAAAGCAGTTTAAGTGCTTAATGAGCATTGAGTATCCCTGCTGAATGGATGCCCTAACTACACTTTTATTCCCTTTTGTTCGGCTTTACGTACACCCTTGTTCGTTTACAGAACCAACTTTGTGTGGTCCTCTGTTAACAACTCACAATCACCGACAACCCCTGACTGTTAACCACAAATTGGTTCAAGTGTTTCCCGCGTGGCCGTTTTGTCTTGTTTTGTCTGCGGAACACCGGCAGCAGTACATGGTCGTTGACAGCCTGGAACTATTTTCAGATATGCGACCCCGTGAACACCCAGGAAACTAGTACCACTGCCCATCCAACTTCCTGAACAGTTATGAGAATGGTGCTCAGGAGGCATGAACTACCGGACAGGGGGAGCATTCGCTCCCTAACAGCCAGGGAGAGCATTCTTCGGTGTTTGTGTGAGAACCTCCAAAAGGTGACAGGTCGTTGCCTTGTTTTCCATGGAACTGTTTTGGGGCATCACATTGTGGCCGACCGGTCAAAACTTCATTAGAATGGTGGTCCATAACCACCAAAGGGATCTGAGCGCTATTTCAACAAAGTGGACTCTCAGACACAAGCTATTCAGTGATATGACTTTTGTGGGGTTCCTATGTATTAAAATGTATTTTTATGGAAAATTTTCAAATTGTATATATTTTTCTGTATCTCAGAGATAATTGAGTTATAGTTTTCTCACTCAATTATCACTCAGAAACAGATACTCTTGGGAGGAAAACCCTTTTGATTTTGATGTGGAGACTCCATGCTAGGGGTCAGTGCATAAAAGCCCTGTGTGGCCAAAATAAACTCACTTGACTCCCAGAACTGTGTGTTTTCTAGTTGCTGGGGGAAAAGGGTCTTGGAATTTTGCAGTGCTTCTTTCAGCTACGAGGAAGGAATAGTGGAGATACTTATGCTGGGTATTGGAGCTCCACTACAATCCCATCTTTATAGCACTTTATAAACGTGCCAATTTTAATGTGAAATTGACACTTTTATAATTAAAATAAGATGGCTGTCAACCAAAAAGCTATGGAGGTTTATTTCCTCTTTCCATTAGCTCCACTTCTAGAGTGCTTATCTTCTCCTATGAGCCACTGTGACCTTATAAGTGCATGTGCGTCCGTGCATGAGTGTCCACAGGATGTGTTTTACCTGGGTGCATCCTGCATGGCTTCTGAGTCCTCTGAGACTGCCCCCCTCATGTCTCTTTTTTAGAGGCTTCTCAATATCTTGTTCTGGGAAAGAGAAGAGAGGGCCTGCATAGGCTGCAATCAGAAGAACTGCAGCTTTGAAAAAGTTTTGTAGAAATACCCCCCAAAAAAACATGCAGCAAATGTTTTCATTGTTGCTGTGTCTACTAAATATTGATTTTCTTTTTTTTCTTTTGGAGAAAAGTGGAAGTTTATACTCTGAAGAATATATACAGATCCAGATCTCTTATAAAATGCTTCTAAAACCTCTCCAAGAAGCCATAGCACACAGAGCATAATCTATGAGCTTTTCTTTAATGTTAGTTTTACATTATTTTGTCTGATACCTACTGTCAATTAGTAACAATATATTTTATTCTGCATATTTTATCAAAAAAATATTAAGTACTATTCAGCTCGTCTTCTAAAGGCAGTAGATTAAACGCCATGTCCATGTCCCATTCCTCTAATGAGTTTTTCAAGGCAGCCATATTAAACATGGTGAATGTTTACACATCATATTAAACTCTTTAAGTAACACTGATAATCATATTGCCTTATGAACTATTTGGACTGCACAGATTAAATACTATTTTAACTCAACTATGGCCTAAGGAGAGAAAATATAATGTTTGATGACCAAATTTACTGATATTAGATCTGTCTCACTCTGCATAATTCAGTTTTTCCTGATATATTTATAAAAATAAACATTTTTTCTAGACAACAAACAACAGGCAAATATTTATCTGAGCTGAAAAGCACTAAAAACATCTAGTTTCATGGTGGTATGAAACCATAGCGCATCTCAGAAATAAAAAGGCTGACAAAACTGATTTCTGCACCCCAAACCTTGACCATGTGTCCTCACCAAAGGACGAAACCTCAGAATGGATCACACGAAACAACAACACCCTAAAATAGAATTGAAAGAATTGAATTACTCTTAGTCAATATGGATGACAAAATACAACAGCAAATCCAAAAGATTGCTGATGGAATCCTTAAATATGTTCTTTAGACTTAGCCAAACACACAGCACATACAGAACTTGAAACTAACAAATAGAAAGACGCTCATAACTTGTGGTAGATGAAATGCCCAATATGGAGCAGAAACTGGAAGCAACACCCTTAAAATAGATGACTTTAAGAACAGAACCTACCTGACTACAAATACCTCCTATTATTTGTAGATCTATTGTCCGTGACAAATTTCCATTACGCAAGTTATTACAACCTATTAATTCAGTGGTGAGAGTGAGCTCTAGTCCATATACATGGGGTTTCCGCACTATGTTGCTTGTGACATAAAATAGAGGGACCACATCAATCCTCTCTATTGATGATGGGCTATATACATACGTAGCCGTAGACGTAGGTGCTAAATCCCAAATCAATAATGACCTCATTAGCCTTCAAATTTACAAAAGACTTAAGATGAGATTAAGGGGACAGTTTATCAGCA
Organism: Pelobates fuscus; assembly: GCF_036172605.1. NCBI lineage: Eukaryota > Metazoa > Chordata > Amphibia > Anura > Pelobatidae > Pelobates > Pelobates fuscus. The sequence goes on along the minus strand of NC_086320.1, from coordinate 330,711,452 downwards.
ACCAGACCTTTAGGATTCTTTGTCAATTGTCTTTTAAGTGTACCCAAGTATTCAAAGCAATTGAAAATATTAGCATCACATTGTAATTTATTTACTGGCTTAGTCACCAAAAGTTCTACTTTCCCAAGCTATAATACATATTTAACACATTACCCATACCATACCCAATTCCTTCCTCGATGTCATCATGGAGAATTTAACAAAATATATCTGTCTTCACAAAGGATATAGCCATTTCGAAGAAATAAGGTCTTGATTTAATTAGCTTTCCAACTGATTCAACACTGTTAGAAAAGCTTTCCAAATGGTTCCTCTACAGAGGTCACATTTATGGAAAGTCTATGGAATAATTTGTAGATAACTAATTCTAACAGTATTGAATCATTTGGAAAGCTTCTTAAGTGGAGACCTCAATTTAATATTTTTGTATTAGCTTTTCAAATAATGTAATATTTTTGGATAAACGTTTAATTTCATTTTCAAATGTATCTACAAATATTATCATAGACTTTAATGGTGACTTCAGTAGATAAATAATTTGAAAACTTTATCCAAAAATATGAAATCATTTGAAAAAGATATATAAAAATATTACAGAGCCCGGCCGCCCTGCGGACCCCTGCGACCGCGTACCCGTCATCACCATTTGGGGCCGGGGTCGCCGTCCAAGGGGTCCACCGGGTGGCCCATGCTGTCAGGGCCACCCGATGGATAGGGATTGTCAGGGGACCCGGTCAGCGCTGGGTGCTTTAACAGCGCGACCAGGCCCCCTGTAATGAGATCACACAGAGCGGGGAGGGAGTGACTGCTCGTCACTCCTCCCAGCATACAGAGAGCCCGCGCGGAAGGAAGGAAGAGGGAGTCAGAGTAGGAACTCTGACTCCCATCAACCTGAGCCACCACTGGACCCCAGGGAATGTCACCCTCCTGCACCTAAAGGTAGGAAACAGGAGGGTGACTAAAATATTGTGTGTGTTTGTTTGTGTGTATGTGTCTTTGTATGTATGTTGTGTGTGTCTGTATGTAAGTGTGTCTTGTGTGTGTGTCTGTATGTATGTGTGTATTTGTCTTTGTATGTATGTGTGTGTCTTTGTATGTATGTCTTGTTTGTGTGTGTGTGTGTGTGTGTATGCATGTGTCTTTGTATGTATGTGTGTCTTGTGTCTGTATGTATGTGTGTCTTATGTATGTGTCTTTGTATGTATGTCTTGTGTGTGTCTGCCTGTATATATGTGTGTATGTATGTGTATTTGTATGCATGTGTGTCTTGTGTATGTCTGTATGTGTATGTGTCTTTGTATGTATGTATGTGTTGTGTGTGTATGTATGTATGTATGTATGTGTATGTCTGTGTGTGTGTGTGTCTGTCTGTATGTGTGTATGTGTGCCTATCTGTTTGTATGTATGTGTGTGTGTGTGTGCCTGTGTGTGTTTCTGTGTGTGTCGGTCTGTATGTGGCTGTGTGTCGGTCTGTATGTATGTATGTGTCTGTATGTATGTGTGCCTGTGTATATCTGTCTGTATGTGTTGTGTGTGTGTCTATATGTATGTGTGTGTCATATGTATGTGTGTGTCTGTATGTATGTGTATGTCTGTGTGTGTGTGTGTGTGTCTGTCTGTATGTGTGTATGTGTGCCTATCTGTTTGTATGTATGTGTGTGTGTGTGTGCCTGTGTGTGTTTCTGTGTGTGTCGGTCTGTATGTGGCTGTGTGTCGGTCTGTATGTATGTATGTGTCTGTATGTATGTGTGCCTGTGTATATCTGTCTGTATGTGTCTGTGAGTGTGTGTGTATGTGTGTCTGTATGTGTGTGTGTGTGTGTGTGTGTGTGTGTCTGTCGGTGGGTGGGTGGGTGGTGGGGGGAAGAGGGAGGAAGGGGGGCCCACGGATCAGTTTTGCACTGGGGCCCCATGGATTGTGTGTATGCCACTGGTCCTCCTTGTACATTATGGGGACTGCTTTCTACTTAGACTCTCTACCATGCTGTTTGCCTTTCATTTCCTTTTCATTTCATGTCATTTTTGTGAAAGTCTTAGTGGTGATGTGGTGATGTTAATTGTTTCAGTCCTGTTGCCACTGCTTCTAAAGGTAGTTAGTGGCTGGGTAAGTCATGCATGCTTCACAAAAATGCTGCTACTACTTGTGGTCCTAGCTGTCTTTGCTACTGCAACTATAAATTCTTCTGCTACACTCATTGTAGTGTTCACTTGTGTAGTAAACTGCCACACATTCTATTGCAATCTGCAATGCACAAGCTGTTGCACTAAAGCACAGCACAAAAAAGGACTTTCCATGTTCACTGCAGGTAGGGTCCACTTGAGCTGTCAATGTCCTCACATACTATTGAAAAAAAGCAATGCACAAGTAGTGTCACTGAAACATACTGCAAATCAAATAATCTGTTTCTCACAAGAAATCATAAAACAAATATTTTACCAAACAGTAAAATAATCACCAATCAGTAAAAAAAACTTTGAATCAGAAATGGTGTAAGTGGTGGTGGCAGTGGTTAGGCACAGGAATAAGCTAACAACTTCGCCAGTCTCGTACTGTAGGGTTATTTTCTAAGCAAGAATTCAAATGTTAAACTAGCGGAACTGGGAAAATTCTCACTCAGCTATGCTTTCAATTCTACTACTCTGGCCTTAAATTAAACATTCACTTTGAATTTAATTTCAAGTCTCACTTTAGTGAATAACTCTGCAGGTTCAATGACACAGGCTATCTCCCGATCCCACACAGCAATGGTATCCTCCATAATGACCATTTTAATTTCTTTCAGATCAATATAGGTTGACTCTTAATGTTACTGACAACCTTGTATATATGTTCTGTTCTGTTTTTTTCATTGCTATGCTTTTTTTCCTTTTATTTTACGAGCTGACTTTTCTGTATTACTCTTGCTTAGCTTAATTATAGTGCGTGGCATGGCATCTCACTAAGTAGCAGAAAAGTACATTTGAGGGCTATTTATTTTGGTGAACTTCTCTATTGACTTTCATCTACATTAGAAAATATCAGACAAGAAAGGGGGATATCTTATTTTTCTGGGCTAGCACATATGGGCATAAATGTTATATTAGCAAACATGCCTCTTTTATTACGAAAAATAGATCTGCAATTACTTCTACATCAATTAGAGCAAGTTAACACTCTCAGTAAGAAAACTCCTTCTCTATACTTTTTTTGCAACTACTTGCAAACTGCATTCTATTATTTCATCTTCAATGAACAGGCTACATTCTCAGGCAGCTAAAATGTAGATACTACACTCTAGCTAAACAACTCAAAACTAAAAACAAACAAAGCAGCTCTATAAAATGTGTTAGGTTTTGCATAACAATGGCCAGAAACATTTTAATCCCAAACTACATAATTTCAGCCTTTGCTTTGTCCTGTTTTAAATTATATAAATTGGATGTATCAATACACCAAGAAATATCTTCCTATTCCTAATTATCCTTTACCAATCAACACATTTTAATTATACCTATTACCTCACATGAGATTTTGTTAGGTGATTTTCTTGTTACCAAATCACATACTCCTGTTTAGAACTGGCTCCCAAGTATCTATCATTGGAAATTTGTACACATCTAAGGCCTATAGTTGGCTAAGTTATTTGCAGTGGAAGTGAGACTGGGCAAACTGCTCAGGGACCTTTTAGCAGCTCATGTCTTTAATCTCCCTGAACCTCGTGATCCAAATGATAGCTCCAATTTCAGGTCAGTATCATTATTACTGCACTACTTTCTTTATCCCAGGCGTCAGCCATGGAGATCAAAGTTTGAATTTGATGGATTTGGGTATTTTTTTTAACATTGCAACAAACATATGTAACTGAGTTTGTCAAAAATAGGCAGGCATCTGATAATACTTGTTAACTTTTGCATATGTTTTATTGCAATCCCCTGGCATATGTGGCTGATTAATGGCACTAGAAGCCAAAAACGCTTTTGATATACTAAATTGGCCATATATAACTATAACTCTAGATTCATCTTTTGGGTTCCCTCCTGGTGCAACCAAAGTTGCAACCCCTCTGACCCCTCAGTTCAAATGTAATACTTGTTGGTATACCTCACCCTCATTCCCAATAACAACTGGTACCTCTCATACTCTTTATTTTGCTGTTGGAAAATATAGCTAAAAGACAGATTTTGCCCATACAAATCTCCTTTGCTGAGCTAGTCAAGTCTAAAACAGTCTTTGTCTAGGACTGGAGAACAAATGTTACTGAAAAAAATAGGGGTAAAGATCAATGAACGTCTATTGGATATTTATAAACATAACTAATCCTCCTTTATAATGAGCACTAAGCTAGAATTGCTCTCATAGAAACATATTTCACAAATTACTATATTTTCTGGTTATTATACTGCTAGCCCCATCTCCCATCTGCCATCTTCCAGTCTATTAAAAAATCTTTACAATGGTTATACTTGATCATAAATGAACCTATATTGCTAAGAGAACTCTAAGTTTACAATCCACAAAGGGAGGACTTGATGTTCTTAATATTAGGGAGAATAGCAGGGTTACAATTTTATCACAGGATCTGCGACTGCAAGTTGTAGTAAGATAAATTGGGTGGTCATGGAAATACTATTTTGTACCATCCTTGCCAAGATACATATGGACACCATAGGGCCATTTAGAACTCTAATTCTAAAACGTAATATGTCATCATGATATGGGACAAATATCAGCCTTTTTGGGATGTAAAACATTACATGCACCCTCAAGCACTACTTGAAATTGTAACTTTCTTTGCTTCTAATGTGCATCTCAAAGAATGGTATTCTCTCAGTATTACTTATATTTCCAAGAGGCTAATCCATTTATTCTATATCTTACTTTAGCAGCTAATTATGCCCTGCCTTTGAGGGACATATTTGTATACTTGCATATAGTGGGAATGTTAACCATACATGGTTTACCTCTCTATGAGACTGGGACTATTGAGACTCATGATCTGTCTTCCCTGTTCCCTTCCTCCACAAAGCTACAAAGTTTACCAACCATCCTGAAATGCACTACAAATTAATGTTGTACTCTAACCTCTCGATTTCACAAAATACACCTTAAAACGCAATAAAATTCAAGTAAAACATTTTTTTTGCCTTATGAGATTCATTATAGAAATTACCTATTCAACCAGAATAGATTATTGTTCTTCATGTAATCATGTGATCAAAATTAAAATACTAGGTAACATAGCACATGTACTATGCATATCTAGAGATACAGTGAGTGCTATCAAAAATCCAGGTTACTAGAACAACTCAAAGGGAACATTTGTCCACATTTTTTATATGTTATTCAAAAACTATATAAAAGTGCAGCACAAATGCTTCAATCATGGTGGAGAATCTGTTGAAAGATGTGGTGCTCTGTGACTTCTGGAGCTAAAATCACCTTTTAAAGGGGAAAGATTTCAGACGGTCGATGACATTCAGGTAAATACGCCGAGGCAGCTGATGGTGATTCTAACAAAGGATTTTGCAGTGTGTATTGAACAGTGGAAGAGACGCTAGGAGAACTGTGTGCCTACTTTGAAGTGGACTGAGGCATCATTGTCCTATGTACAATGTTTCTTGTATCTTGTATCTTCTGCGATAAATGTCTCTATTTTTCATATTACATATTCTGGACTGACCTCGTATACTTTTCTCACTTTGGCAGCATATCCAATATATTTTGTTTTGCTTCTGTGAAAATCTGCATATTGTTTTGTTTACTATAATTTAATACCTTAAAGCACAGGAATTCAATAGGATTACATATACATACAGCTTTAAGCATCATATTAAATTAAAATGTTTTAATAACTGCAAAATTATATATACAAAAACACTTTAATTCATCAGCACTTTGAAGTGTGTATGCAAATATATATTTTTCTCATAAAGGCATGAGAATATCACACCTTAAATTGAAATATAACAAATGGAAATCATGTTTATTTAATAGTTTCTCACTTTTAAAAATGTTAATCTATGCAATTCAAACTTGTATGAAACAAGGTCATAGAGTTAATGTACAGGATATATTTTAAGTTGTAAGTAAAATTACTACCCAAAATGACTTTGAATAAAACTATGCAATCTATGCATATAATTTTTTATATGTGTAAAATAAATCTGACTCTCTTTCTAGAGATAGAGATATATTTGCAACTAACAGGTTTATTCACAAAACACCAGATTTGTCCTAATGGACAAAATCAGGTCAAAATTCATTGGCAATTCACAGATTTATTAAAGTCAAAATTGGTTAAGATTTAGTCGATCCGACTGATTCAATAAATTTGTTCAGATGCGTTAGTAAAAATCAGTTATATCCTGAGGGTTAATTATGTGGTTGATGGCCAGTGCTTGTTCGGAGAGACCCGTACAACATCGAATGGTTTTGCCTCATTTATGACGGGGCCATTGAGACTTTAGTAAATAACCCTGTGAGTAGCTTGTCTTTTACATTTATTTATTTATAAAATATTTTACCAGGAAAGATACATTGAGATTTCTCTAGTTTTCAAGTACGTCCTGGGTGATCTTTCACTAGATATACCATTCAGCCAGTGGAGACCATTGATCAAACGAAACTTCAACCAAGTTTTGTAGGAGCCAAAGATATTATTAGAGTATACAAAAGTTCATTTACTTCTTGGAGACTGAGAGCATGACCCAAGTCAAGTCCTACCCTGAGTAGAAATATGTGTCAGCAGTGCAGTATTAATCATAAGATGATCTTAGGCAGCTACCTTGGGTCCAGTGGTTAGACAGGGACCCTAAATTCCAGAATTTCCTTGGCCTATTAATTATCCCAATGCAAAAAATAAAGGGACCCAACATAGTACCCTGCCTAGGGTTTTGTAGGTTCTTATTATTTTCCTGGGTATCAGCATATCACAGCAGGCCCTTTATTTGGGACCCCAAATGAAGAGCCTGTTGTGAAAAGGCAGTGTTTACATTGCAGCCTAGGAACACCTCTAATGGCCACTCCTCTGCAATGTAAACACTGCCTTTTCTCACACTTTGCATGGAGGCGCTGACCTTTCCTCATAGAGATACATTGATTCCATTCAATGCCTCACCCTCCTCCCTGCCTCCTTGGCTGAGATAATCAGAATTGACAATCTCAGCCAATCTATTTCTTTCCTATGGGAAAGGATTGTGATTGGCTGAGATCATCACTTCTGAATATGTCAGCCAAGGAGGCAGTAGAAACGTTCGATAAAGACCCTGTAGAGTTGAAATGTTGCTGTTTTTGCACCAATAAAGCTGCTATTTTTTGTTATCCCGGAGTGCCTGAACCATTATTTATTCTGCATAGCCAAGGAGGCAGATCCGGGCGAAGCCAGCGCCGGCAGACCCACGCAGCACTGGAAATAAGGTAGGTTTTTACTATATTTAACAGGAGCAAGAGGGGTTAAATAGCTATTTTAACACTATAGGGTCATGAAGACACATTTATTTTCCGGACCCTATAGTGTTTAATTATAAGTGCATGTGCCAAAAGAACCTATCTACTGTACTCTATACTCAGAAAGTACAATCTATACGTGGGGTTGGATCCTCTTAGCAGACTAACAGTATACTATGCTTAACAAATAGCAATTCCTTCATTAAAGAGTGAAAAGAGCCGTTCAGTGAGCTGACTAAACACTTATTCAGCCATGAAAGTCTAACCTTCCAAATTTATGTTTGAGTAAAGCCCTCAGGACAGGTACCAAAAAAGGCAAAAACAGAAACAAAATGAAAAAGTTGTGCCAAAAAATTAGCACAATCTTTATCTAAAGAAGAAAGCAGACCAATCCATCTGACCAATCCATCCAGCTATAGGTGCAAACTAAGCCAAATATGTATATGTTGTTCACTATTATGCATTAAATGTTGACAAAACATCAAACTAGGTGAGTCCTAGAAATAGCACTAATGTCTTCAAGATGACATGCCATAACCACCTTAATATCATTGAATTTGCCTAACCACTTGTCATGGAATATTATGTAACGGGTTGTAACTCCCTTTTAATAAATTTAAAAACCAAAATGCTCTCTGGTAAGGTTAATCTTCTGGTCTGCAGCCACTGGCGGAACTACTGCGGTCGCAGGGGTCACAGCTGCGACCGGGCCTGTCATTCCAGGATGCCTGGCTGCCCTGTCGACCCCTGGAACCTGGGTGCCCGCAAGCATTCGGCCCAGACTACCCAGAAAAATCCCCTGGGTGGCATTGAAGGAGCCCATCGGGTGGCCCATGCTCTTGGGGCCACCGGATGGCAATGGATTTCTGGGGCCACGCCGCACTATTAAAGTGCTGCAGCGCTAACCGGGCCCCAGGAAATCCATTGCCATCGGGTGGCCCCGGGAGCAGTAATGATGTCAGAGCTGGGAGGAAGCCAACAGAGCAGTTTGTGTGTGTGTGTGTGTGTGTGTTTTAGAGAATGTCTGTAGCAGTATATCTGGGTGTGTGTCTGTATGTCTGTGTGTGTGTGTGTGTGTGTGTGTGTCTGTATGTCTGTCTGTATGTGTGTGTGTGTGTTTGCCTGTATTTATGTGTCTCTGTGTGTATATGTGTGTCTGTATATGTGTGTGTGTCTGTATGTATATGTGTCTGTATGTATGTGTGTGTGTTTGTATGTCTGTCTGTATGCCTTTGTGTGTATATGTATGTGTCTGTGTGTGTGTGTGTGTTTGTTTGTATGTGTGTCTGTATGTATGAGTCTCTCTGTGTATGTGTGTGTGTTTGTATGTATGTGTATGTGTGTTTGTGTGTATGTGTGTCTGTATGTATGTGTGTCTACATGTGAATCTGTTTGTTTGCATGTGTGGGGGGTGGGGATGTATGAGGTGGGGGGTAGATGTATGTGGGGCGAGCATGTATGGGGTGAGGGGTAGACATATGGGTAGGGGGCCCAAGGTAATTTTTGCACTAGGGCCCTGTGGTTTCTAGTTACCCCTCTGTCTGCAGCCATTCTTAGTCTTGTTATTTTGGGCCATCAATGTCACTGCCATTAGTCAAAACCCCAAGATTTCAGGAATCCCCAGAGATGTTGGTTGGTACCCAGTTGTACAGTAATTGCAATGCTTGACCTATCTCAGCATGCTATGCATAAACATAGACACATTTAAGTATATATTTAAGGAAAATACAATTTTTGGTAGCAGCAAACAGCTGGTCACACTAGATCACACAGGCAACGGATCCTAAGAAAGTTTCTGAATGTTTATGTAGGGGTCGATAAAAAGATGAGCTGTCTTTAAAATGATTAGTGATCCTTTTTGTCTGAGTGGATATGATGCAATGAGTCTTGGGAACTAACACCTAGAAAGCAATCACCATCAGAGAATAGAAATTTGAGAGAAGACCAAAATTAAATGTGGAGTAACGAACTGTCCCACACTGGATAGTATAACTTGATGACACAGATGGGTGGAAAGTGGTTGACACTGCTACTCCCCTTTGCCAGAGTTTGATTTACTGGTATGCTATGGAATCTCTTTAGTCAAGAGCCATGTCTCAAAGATAGATCTTGGAAGTATAGAAAAAACTAATTAGATATAATGCCATCTTTTAACAGGTTAACACACCATAATAGTATTTATTGGAGAGCTTAAAAAACACATATAAATGTGTAAGTCGTATATAAACATACAGCTGATCTCTAGGAAAATTTCCACATAAGTATAGATCAAGATTGTTTTTAAAGTTCCAGTTCATATGATTTACTTGTTGCATTTTAAAAGGTTGTGGTTTGCTGATTTTCATATTTTTGGATAATGTTTAAAATTATTTAATATTATGAAAAATATTAACATTTTGTAATACTTACATATTTTCTGATATATGTATTTATTTTTATATTTTAATATATTGAAAAAATATGATTTTTTAAATAGTATCCAAAATGACTCTAGTTGGAAAACAATCTTTATTTGAGCTATTTTCTTGCACAGTGTATAGGTCTAACTTTAGCAATTTGCATTTTTCTTTTCCCTTACTAGAGTTTCCTGTTTAGGAAATACATTCTGTAGACTAATTGACACAACAGGGGAAAACAATCCAGCTATATGAAAAAATCAGAATTGCTATCAAAAAACTAAAATACACTATTCACACAATTTTTTTAAATGTACAGCACCTAACCTGAGATATGCAGATTCCCCAAATGCCAGCATAATGCATAACTATGTCTCTTTGAAACACTAATTCCACATTTGTTTCATACAGTTACCTTGCAAAGAAAAACAAGTTGTTAACTTAAATATATATATACATTTTTAAGTAGCACCCGCCATTTATGCATGATAAAATTAACATTGTTACTTTGTGTTGGTCCATATGTTTGCACATACATACATACATAGATACAGTTGTTAAAATGTTATTGCGAGTTTTGCAACAGATCTAAAGTAGAATTATGGTTGTGTCAGTGCGAGCATGTGGTCTCCTACAATATTACGTGTGGTATGATTCTGCACTACATGCACTAGAAACCCAAAGTAGTTTCTAGAGCAGGGGTAAGCAACCTTTGGCACTCTAGATGTTATAGACTATATCTCCCCTGATGCTTTGCCAGCATTATGTCTGTGAGAACATTATGGGAGATATAGTCCACAACATCTGGAGATGCTGAAGATTGCATATACCTTCTGTAGAGCACACTTAGCATAGATTTGGTTAGTGCAATAGCCAGGAAAAAATGTATTACTTAAATGGCATGGATCTTTTCAGCCACCCATTTGCCTTTGACAGATCCATTCTAAATAACCCCTATCTATTACATCCATGCAGTGGTGGAAAACAGTCTATTTGTGGGATAGAAACACAATATGTTAATCACATCATATGAATGTATCATCTGCATTCTGTATCAATAAAATTAAGAGTTACCTGATAACACAATCACATTCTATTGTATAACATTTTTCCATCTGCACAGCGTAGAACTGACAAATTGAGTGATTTCTGCTGAAATACTTACAGTAATTTGACACCATACGCAGTGGAGCCCAGTCAGGCCTTGGTAACACTTAATGGCTTTGTGACATTTTTCACATTTGGTTGGGCAATTTCCTTCCACCCAAAAATGATGCATGACCTGTGAACAAACATAAAGTTGTATGTTTTTTTTTTCTCTTATAAGTAGCTTAATAAACATTATATCTGGCATACTTACATTGGTGTCTTTTTTTGACTTAACATAGGTTTTGATGCAAGATGGTGGTGCCCTTGCGACACAGCGTTCGTGAACGGTATACTTGCAAACTAAAAAGGTGAAAACCAAACAAGAGTTAATGATTTTCAACTCAATTTTTATTTCCAAACAGAACAAACACAACACTATTTCCAGACATTACATTAAAGACGCACCAATAAATCTTAACGTAGGCTGTTGTTTCAGTAGGTTTCAGAAGGTCAATAATTACAGGAAGCATTATGCATATAAAAAAACAAGAAAACCGTATCATAGCATGGCAGGAAATGCTTAATTCAATTAGTTCTAACTAAAATTTTTAAAAAATGACCCCCGAATGATGAGTACTTTGAAGACAAATTGATGACTGCCAAATGGACTGGTGTCATTTGTTAATAAAATATCTACATTTTCCAAAATATATGCTTATGAGCAGCTGGCAAGCATGGAAGTAGAAACCATATGAGTTATTCTATTCCGTATATTGGTTTATCCAATCCTTAAATAGCTGATTAGTCCATTTCCAGATAGCAAGTGTTGTCATAGATGCCATGTATTCAGTATAAGTTCATTTGTAACCTACCACAACAATACTATGTCTTCATTGCGTAAATTCATTGCTTTCCGGAATACACCATCTGCTTCTAACATTTGATTTTCCAGGCACATTAGACAAAATATTGTATCATGGTATCAGTGTTATTTAAAACAAAAGAAAAATGAAATGTAATATTGAACTTGCATTTTACGTCTTTAAAGAAGTAAAAAAAAAAGGAAAAAGATAGAAGGCCTTATCAGTTAGGAGTATTACGCAACTTGTCAAATTTAAGTTATCAATATTAATATATACATGATATGTGTAATATATATATATATATATATATATATATATATATATATATATATATGTTTCTTTGGAAACAAACATTTTGGGTGCAGCAGGTAAGGGGATTTGTCATGTAAAAAAGTAGTCAACTGTAAAAAGTGGAGAAACATTATTGTGATATGAATGTGTGTCATTCAACTTGACACATTTATATAAAATTACATTTTAGAGTTACATAGGCTGAAAAGAGACGTGTCCAAAAAGTTTAGTCTTTCTCACATCAGTTATTGCTGTTGATCCAAGAAAAGGCAAAACTAGGAAGAAACTCCTTCTTGACACCAGAATGGCAGTCAGATTTCTCCTTGGATCAATAAGCTATTACCCTAAATTAAAAATTATTTCCCTGAATATTATGTTTCGTTTGTTACATTTTGTGCTTGGCTTCTATGAAATGGGAGTGGAAGATGTGTTTCAGTTCTTGAGAGACACTTGCAATTTTTAGGAGGCATTTTTACAGTTTGAGACTTTAAATATCTATCAATTGCCTCTGACTACATCTGTTATCAGGAAAAATATGTTACATATTTTTTAAGTATCTTATATTAATTATTAAGATATTGTTTTTTTCCAAATATTTTCCATTTGCATAGAATGAAATGGCTTTTTTTCTAAATTTACTTTTACTGAGAGCATGCACATGTGGGGCAGGGCCCTAGCTGATAAGGTAATTTTTTTCATACGTCTTCCATGGTCAGTTCCCGCACTGTTTATGCTTAAAACTTATGAATTATTTTCTGCAATATTTTGCACATAATTTATATGTAACATTGTAATGACAAATAATATGTATCATACAATATGTTTTATTTTTTTAAATAATAGTAAAAAATAAAAAATAAAATAAGAAACAAAAAAAAACCATACTCGTTAAAATTGTGCAGTATGCACAGAGTTCTTCAGAAACTATAGAACGCGTATACTTTACTTACATGTACAACATAAGCCTTGTTTTCTCAATCCGATCAACATATTCAGGCAGAGATTACAGTAGGCAGGTTTGTTGAAGTGCTTTAGCCTCCAGACATGCTGACCATCATCTTTAACATTCTGCAGAAAACACATTAGGAGGTCTTTAATGCCTTAATATGCATTTTATGTAATATGCATAGACAAGTTTAAATGTAAATATAAAAGGTATGAGACATGTCATTCCAAGAAGCCCAGCAGTTAAATCAAAACCTTAAAGAAAAGACCTCAAAACTGTCACAGTGTCACATTTTAAATTAGCATTCCATTTCAAGTGTTTGCGTGGTGGTTTAAAGCCAACCAGAGTACAAACATAATTCAAATTCAATGTGAGCTTAGCAATTCAGGAAATCTTGTAAAGAGTAAGTTTTCTTCCATCAAGAAAGATGGACCCATGCAAGTTTTGGCCATATTTTGACCCTACTGGTCTTTCTGTTGAAACATTGCAAGATTCATCTGTTATCATGGAATAAAGTTCACTTGTAAAGAGTAAACTTTCTTCCATCAAGACAGATGGACCCATAAAAGTTTTGGCCATATTTTGACCCTACTGGTCTTTCTGTTGAAACATTGCAAGATTCATCTGTTATCATGGAATAAAGTTCACTTGTAAAGAGTAAACTTTATTCCATCAAGACAGATGGACCCATAAAAGTTTTGGCCATATTTTGACCCTACTGGTCTTTCTGTTGAAACATTGCAAGATTCATCTGTTATCATGGAATAAAGTTCACTTGTAAAGAGTAAACTTTCTTCCATCAAGACAGATGGGCCCATAAAAGTTTTGCCCATATTTTGACCCTACTGGTCTTTCTGTTGAAACATTGCAAGATTCATCTGTTATCATGGAATAAAGTTCACTTGTAAAGAGTAAACTTTCTTCCATCAAGACAGATGGACCCATAAAAGTTTTGGCCATATTTTGACCCTACTGGTCTTTCTGTTGAAACATTGCATGATTCATTTGTTATCATGGAATAAAGTTCACTTGTAAAGAGTAAACTTTCTTCCATCAAGAAAGATGGACCCATAAAAGTTTTGGCCATATTTTGACCCTACTGGTCTTTCTGTTGAAACATTGCAAGATTCATCTGTTATCATGGAATAAAGTTCACTTGTAAAGAGTAAACTTTCTTCCATCAAGACAGATGGACCCATACAAGTTTTGTCCATATTTTGACCCTACTGGTCTTTCTGTTGAAACATTGCAAGATTCATCTGTTATCATGGAATAAAGTTCACTTGTAAAGAGTAAACTTTCTTCCATCAAGAAAGATGGACCCATAAAAGTTTTGGCCATATTTTGACCCTACTGGTCTTTCTGTTGAAACATTGCAAGATTCATCTGTTATCATGGAATAAAGTTCACTTGTAAAGAGTAAACTTTCTTCCATCAAGACAGATGGACCCATAAAAGTTTTGGCCATATTTTGACCCTACTGGTCTTTCTGTTGAAACATTGCAAGATTCATCTGTTATCATGGAATAAAGTTCACTTGTAAAGAGTAAACTTTCTTCCATCAAGACAGATGGGCCCATAAAAGTTTTGCCCATATTTTGACCCTACTGGTCTTTCTGTTGAAACATTGCAAGATTCATCTGTTATCATGGAATAAAGTTCACTTGTAAAGAGTAAACTTTCTTCCATCAAGACAGATGGACCCATAAAAGTTTTGGCCATATTTTGACCCTACTGGTCTTTCTGTTGAAACATTGCATGATTCATTTGTTATCATGGAATAAAGTTCACTTGTAAAGAGTAAACTTTCTTCCATCAAGACAGATGGACCCATAAAAGTTTTGACTATATTTTGACCATGCTGGTAATTTGTCAAAACATTGCAAGATTCATCTGCTATCATGTTATAAAGTTGATTTTACACAAATTTCACAGTGTTGCCATCTTTATTGGATTTATTGGATGCAACGGTTGCTCTGGATGAGTGTCAGAGTATGCCACATTGTATTTTTTAAGAATTCAAGTTATGGGTAGCAACCAGAAAATTCTGATATCAAGTAAAAGTAATTCTAACAA
Organism: Pelobates fuscus; assembly: GCF_036172605.1. Taxonomy (NCBI): domain Eukaryota; kingdom Metazoa; phylum Chordata; class Amphibia; order Anura; family Pelobatidae; genus Pelobates; species Pelobates fuscus. Next base: position 330,696,366 of record NC_086320.1, on the reverse strand, counting down.
CCAGACTGCAATGAAAAACTGACTGCATGTTACAGAGAAAATTGAAATGATTTATGCCTTGCAGACAAACTGTTTACCTTCTCTAAATGTTCTTTGTGGATAAACTAAATCTAATTAGAAGCTATTTCTTGCAACGTTTCATGCTATCCATACATGCAATGATATGTGTTACAAGTGCTGTGTCATAAATGTTATGTGTAAAATATAACTTGGCTTTTACAATTAGTTTGTCACCTGTTCCATACACTGTGATACAGAACATATTCTCAAAAAAACATTAAAATATGAAAGTTTCTTTAAAAAGTTGCTGTCTTGCAGGAGACCTATAACAAATATTCTAATAAAAAGAAAAACACTATGTAGATACAAATGCGTATAAAACTCATTAAATACTGATTTTATAAACATATGAAACTAGTCCAAAATCTAGGTTGTGTTTCATGTCTTTTAGTCCTAGTACACAAATAATTATATTAAAATGATATTACTGCTCATCAATTTTGTTGTTGTCTGTGTGTATATTGCTGTGTTGTGGTTACATTTAATATTCTGTGTTTTTTATGTATGTATGTATTTATACTTTTTTACTAAATTCTTTATTTGAAGACATCATATGTAGGGCAAGTGTATTAAAAACTAACATATCAAATCCACATGACAAAAAAAGGACAATTTTTTAAATTTGCAATATATGAAAGGTCAAAGGGAAAGAGAAAAAATTAAAAAAAAAAAGAATGCCAATTGACAAAAATAGAATGTCAGTTTTTAACTTTTTGCAATACAGGTCATAGAAAAAGGGAGGGAAAAAAAGAAAATTGTAGCTGTCGGTAAAGGTTTGGAAATAGAGAGAGAATCCTTTTCATAAATTGCAGGTTATTCCATAATTGCAGTGGTCTGCATGAGAAAGCTGCACAAACAGCTTGTAATAAAAGGGAATAGATAGCAAGAACCTGGAAACTTTGTTTACAGTCTCAGCCATTCTATTTCTTTTAATACACCATAAAGATGGGTATTGTAATTACTTTATAATTGGACAATTGGAGATAAATGAGATTAATGATTACATACATTATTATATCTTATAACTAAGAGGTAAATATGTTAATATGTGTTGACAATGCATAGTTAACAAAATGTAATAATTCTGTGATAACTTTTCTAAGGCAAAAAAAACAACTTCATTAAGGTCCGTTTGGTCCATGCTACTCTGAATATCATGTAAAAGAACAAGATGGTCCAGGCACTCAAGGTTGTAGAGAAAGCAGCCACTAGAGGCTGGATTAACCCCGAATGTAACTCTGAAACTGCTATGTTTGCACCTGTAGGGTTAAAACCTGAGGGACCTGGCACCCAGACCACTTCATTGAGCTGAAGTGGTCTGGGTGACTATAGTGTCCCTTTAAGTTGAAGAGGGTGATTCCATTAGATATTTGGAAAGATCTTTTTAAACATTTGTGTCCCTCTGGGATAAAGGCATGAATGTCCTCACCTAGCATCTAGTTGGAAACATCCCATTGCTAAGGTAGATAATGTCCAAGCCTGCATTAGAATTTATGGATCCCGAAGACAAGAAGCAATACATTCTAGTTCAAATTCAGTTAAAAGATAAATGGCCTAACAATGCAATCAACTTTCCCCTTTTCTGTTTCATAAATTAGGCTATTATCTACATCACAATACGATTTTCAGTTTTTTTCAGTGAATCATACTGCCTGTTGATATTTGGAAGTCCAAAATGTTGATGAAACTGGGCCTTCAGTGAAAAAACTAAATGGCAATAAGATAAAAAGAATAATAGATAGATAGATAGATAGATATCTAAAAATGGGTATACTGTGGGGTGTGAGATTTAAATGCGTAATATCAATGCATATACTGAAATGTTAATTTTTGAAAAATCATATATGGTAGCAAATGTATATCAAGGTACATATTGTTGACTTTGCTTTTACATCATATGTGTACTTATCTAAAAGTCACAACTTTTTACTTTCAACACTAGATGTCTCCCTGTATCCAGTACTTATCCTCTTATATTTCAGCATTCTTTATTATTTAGATCATCTTTCTGTCCTGTTTCTATGTCAATCTTTACCTCTTTTCTTTCGGCCCTTGTTTTAACTGATGATCTACCTAAATCTATGGCTCTTAAATTCTAAATTATTGCACGCTGCAAGAAAAAAAAGGACTGATACCTACACTTGCACCTAACACTACTTTTTCTTAAGACTGTCATCTGGAATCATCACTTTGTATGCAATGACCATTCATTTTTTGTAATTTAGAAATCTTGTTATTTTTTTGTATTAATGAAACATAATATACATCAGATTATTGCTGTTTCATTAACCAATTCAAAGTGGGAATTGTGTGTAGACAATTTCCAGGGTATGTACCCATAACATAGAAACATGTAAATGACTTAGGCAACTGGATATGCAATGCATTTATCATAAACAAGCCAGCTCAGTTCCAGGTCAATTACTAAATATCAATTATTTATTATTCATTACTGTAGTAGGGGTGAAGATGAAGGGGCACACCTATGGATCTGAAAAGAGGTATAAGAGGGGCTAGAATTGTTCAGTGCTTTATAGGTATGGGTTAGTACTTTGAATTGACTCCTATAGGATATAGGAAGCCAATGTAAGGACTAGCAGAGGGGTGAGGTGTGAGAGGATAGAGAGGAAAATCAGTCTGGCGGCAGCATTCATTACAGATTGTATTGGGGCAGTATGGCTTTTGGGAAGACCAATAAGGAGAGGGTTAAAATAATCCATGCGGAAGATTACTAGAGCATGGACAAGCTCCTTGGTAGCATCTAGCGTAAGAAAGGGGCAGATGTGGGCTATGTTTTTAAGATGGATTCTGTCAGGGCTCCGCGGGCGGCGACGGACCGAGGGTGAGTGCTGCAAGAGGATTGCAGCCTCCCCTCACAGCCTGTCGGCTCCCGCGGAGCCTCCCCTACCTGTTGGCGAGCGGCGTCCTCTCTGCTTGGCGCGCTTCTCGCGTCCTCCTCCTCTCCTCCCAGCGGCAGCATCTATAACACTGCACGCTGGGAGCCGGCACATTTTTCCAAACGCCGGGGTCACTCACGTGACCCGGCGTTAAAGCAACAGCACAATAATCACAGTGGGAGGTATAGATATTCCCACGTGTGATTGTTAATTCTGATTGGAAGTTATCCAATCAGAATTAAGCACATGATTTAAATGCTTACGTTTCCTGTCTCTCAGTGCCCTGTTGTGGTCTTATGATACCTGTATTGCAATTTGCTCGTGTTTCTCTCTGGTTACCGATTATTTGGCTTGTTATTCCGATTCTCCTGTTTTCTCCATTCCTTTGACCTCGGCTTGTTTCTCGTTCTCCTGTTTTCTGGCTCCCTTTACTTGGCTTGTCTCCTGACTATTCTTAGTGTGCTTAACCCGGCCATTCTAAGGACCGGTATTGCACCCTTTACTATCTGTGACCTGTTAGCGTGTTAGGTTCCCGAATCGTGACATTACAACAGGGCCATAATGGAACATGCTGACATTCCACAGCTATTAGTTAATCAGGAGGCTAGAATGGAAGGTTTAGACCACCGTATGGATCAGTTTGCTCAAGCTTTACAAACCATACTGGCTCGTACTGCACACTTGCAGCCTGCCGTTCAGGAGGCTGCTGCTGCTATCCCCCGAACTCATGCAATTGGGAGCTACGGGGTTAACTGAGGCTGAAAGAGCGTATCGTAGAAGGGAGGTGTTATGCCTTTATTGTGGAAAGAGGGGGCACCTCTGTAGTACCTGCCCTAAATTTCAGGGAAACTTCAGCACCTAAGGCCTAGAGAGGGGTCTGCCTTGGGTGTTATAACTTTGTCCCCTCATGTGTCCGTCTCTAGACTGTTTACTACAGTTTCTCTTCTGGTCAATAAAACCACTATAACTACCAAAGCCTTGATCGATTCAGGTGCGGCAGACAACCTTATGGATGAGAACTTTGCTAAAACCGCAGCCTTGACTTTCATCCAAAAGGCCACACCCTTGGCCGTTGAGGCCATAGATGGTAGACCACTTGAGAAACCTCTGGTAACCCATGAAACCCAAGAAATAGTTATGTCTGTGGGTGCTTTGCACAAGGAAAGGTTAACCTTCCAAATAATTGACTCCCCTACTGCTTCCATTGTTCTGGGTTTTCCCTGGTTAGTTAAACACAACCCAGTACTTGATTGGGGTTGTTTAGAGATACTCTCCTGGGGGGAATCTTGTCAACGAGACTGTATGGCCCATGTACGTCCTGTTTGTTTACTCAACGTGCCCACGGCTAAACCACTTTCTGTTTCTGTCCCTTCTGTGTATGCAGACCTTGCATTGGTTTTTGAAAAAAGGGAGGCAGATAAGCTACCTCCACACCGTGACTATGACTGTGTCATAAACCTGTTACCGAGGACTATGCCTCCTAGGGGTAAGGTCTACCCTCTTTCTGAGAAAGAAAATCAGATCATGGAGGAGTACATACAGGCATCCTTAAGTAAAGGTTTTATCAGAAGGTCCTCCTCTCCTGCTGGTGCTGGTTTCTTTTTTGTGGCCAAGAAAGAGGGCGATTTGAGGCCATGTATAGACTACAGGTCTCTAAACAATATAACGATTAAACATGCCTATCCGATCCCTCTCATCACTGAGTTGTTTGATCGTGTTAAAGGTTCTAGATATTTTACTAAACTAGACCTCAGGGGGGCTTATAACCTTGTTCGTATAAAAGAGAATGATGAATGGAAAACAGCGTTCAATACACGTAGTGGGCATTACGAGTATCTAGTCATGCCTTTTGGATTGTGTAATGCTACTGCTGTATTTCAGGACCTCATAAACGATGTCCTTAGAGATCTACTGCATGTCTATGCCATAGTCTACCTTGATGACATACTTGTATATTCTCCAGATTTGAAGTCACACCATACTCATGTAAGGATGGTGCTTAAGAGGTTGTTGCAGAACGGTCTTTATTGTAAGTTAGAGAAATGCTTATTCGACCAAACTTCTGTACAATTCCTAGGGTATGTCATTTCTGAACAGGGATTCAGCATGGATCCTTCTAAATTGGAAGCCATACTGTCTTGGCCCCTTCCCCAAGGACTTAAGGCAATACAGCGGTTTATAGGGTTTGCCAATTATTATAGGAAGTTTGTTAAAAACTTTTCATCCATTATTTCCCCTATAGAAACATGGGTTGGCCCATAACGTTGTCAAGTGTGACCGGACAGGGAGGGGGTAACCCTCAAAGTTTAAAGTGCAAAGAGAGAGAAAAGCTGTCCTTGTAGAGAAACCCAATATAGGGATGATAGTATCAAAAGAAATATAGAGCAGGTATAGTATCCTGTCGCAAGAGATATTACAATATCATACTTTAATAGGGTAAATAAACGTCAGTTCTGAGTGGCAGTAGGTGCTGGTTACCTCTTAGATGGCACACAGACTTGCTGGCATTAAACAAAACGGGACGTGTGGGTAAGGGGGTGGTACTATGTTGATATGTTCTAAAATCACATAGTCGACGCGCGTTTCGCCGTGTTTAGCGGCTCGTCAGGGGGAAGTTTCTCCCTCGAGTGGTAGAGTTTAAAAATACCGCCCTGACAGCTGATTGGTCAAGTTTTCGGCTGTCATGGAATGAGGGACTACGGTGGCTCACCGGAGTCAACAGTGTGAGGAAGTCACTGTAGTTTGATTCCAATACAATATATATGCCTGAATTCTTGTGCTATTAAGTTTCAAATTAGCCTTTGAATTTCAAAGCCTTACCGAGAATATTCTTGTAAGTCCATAGTTGGTGATGAGTAGTAGTGATCATAAGTTAGTGTTATTAGTATGTGACTAATAAATTACATCATCACCTCTTGGGAGTATCACATTTAATTTTTAACATGTTGTATCCACATGGTGGTTGATACAATGGGGTTACAAAGGATGATCTTTTGATAGAAGGGTGATATAGCGATCAGTGGTGGTATTCTTCCTTAGTCATTTAGGGATAATGCCGGGCCATGGTGATATCCTATATTGACATATTATAACCTCATTGTGGGTGATACAATGAGGTTACCAAAGATAATTTTTTAATACAGGGGTATTAAAACAATTAATGGTGGTATTCATCCATTATGTTTTTGGAGAGAATGCCGGGCCATCTGGTCCGAAGATGATCTTTTAATACATGGGTATTAAAACAATTAATGGTGATATTCATCCATTATGTTTTTGGAGATAATGCAGGGCCATATAGTCCATGTATAGGAGTGTAACGTGTATAGGGACACCGTTTGGATTTGTGAATGAGAACCAGGGATTGGGGGGTGATTGGTAGTGCTTGGTCACCCCGAGTTACTGGTGAATGAATGGGGTGTAGTTAAATTCTTCGTTTAGGCCATGGGGGGCTAGGGTTTTAAAGGTGAAAATCCAGTGTGATTCTTTTTGTAGTAGGATTTTATTGAAGTCACCTTTCCTTGGGTTGGGCAATAGTTTTTCGATGGCCTGGAATCGGAGATTGTCACAGATGCCATTGTGGAAGTTGATGATGTGTCGTGCTACTGTAGTTGGAGTAACAGTATTTTTGATGGAGTTTATGTGCTGCAGGATCCTCCGTCTAAACTGTTGGAAGGTTTGTGGAATCACACTGGATTTTCACCTTTAAAACCCTAGCCCCCCATGGCCTAAACGAAGAATTTAACTACACCCCATTCATTCACCAGTAACTCGGGGTGACCAAGCACTACCAATCACCCCCCAATCCCTGGTTCTCATTCACAAATCCAAACGGTGTCCCTATACACGTTACACTCCTATACATGGACTATATGGCCCTGCATTATCTCCAAAAACATAATGGATGAATATCACCATTAATTGTTTTAATACCCATGTATTAAAAGATCATCTTCGGACCAGATGGCCCGGCATTCTCTCCAAAAACATAATGGATGAATACCACCATTAATTGTTTTAATACCCCTGTATTAAAAAATTATCTTTGGTAACCTCATTGTATCACCCACAATGAGGTTATAATATGTCAATATAGGATATCACCATGGCCCGGCATTATCCCTAAATGACTAAGGAAGAATACCACCACTGATCGCTATATCACCCTTCTATCAAAAGATCATCCTTTGTAACCCCATTGTATCAACCACCATGTGGATACAACATGTTAAAAATTAAATGTGATACTCCCAAGAGGTGATGATGTAATTTATTAGTCACATACTAATAACACTAACTTATGATCACTACTACTCATCACCAACTATGGACTTACAAGAATATTCTCGGTAAGGCTTTGAAATTCAAAGGCTAATTTGAAACTTAATAGCACAAGAATTCAGGCATATATATTGTATTGGAATCAAACTACAGTGACTTCCTCACACTGTTGACTCCGGTGAGCCACCGTAGTCCCTCATTCCATGACAGCCGAAAACTTGACCAATCAGCTGTCAGGGCGGTATTTTTAAACTCTACCACTCGAGGGAGAAACTTCCCCCTGACGAGCCGCTAAACACGGCGAAACGCGCGTCGACTATGTGATTTTAGAACATATCAACATAGTACCACCCCCTTACCCACACGTCCCGTTTTGTTTAATGCCAGCAAGTCTGTGTGCCATCTAAGAGGTAACCAGCACCTACTGCCACTCAGAACTGACGTTTATTTACCCTATTAAAGTATGATATTGTAATATCTCTTGCGACAGGATACTATACCTGCTCTATATTTCTTTTGATACTATCATCCCTATATTGGGTTTCTCTACAAGGACAGCTTTTCTCTCTCTTTGCATTATTTCCCCTATCACTAAACTGACTACAAAAAGGTTTACACCCCAGAGTTTGGACTCCTAACGCTATTGAGGCCTTCGAGACTCTAAAAAAGGCATTTGCCACTGCCCCTGTGTTACACCATCCAGATCCTTCCCTTTGTAATGGAAGTAGACGCTTCTGAATCAGGTGTAGGAGCAGTGTTGTCACAAAGACAATCGTATGCCGAACCTCTCCTTCCCTGTTGTTACTTTTCTAAACGGTTGTCTGAGTCTGAAAGGAATTACGACGTCGGGAACAGGGAATTATTGGCTATAGTGATGGCTTTTAAAGAATGGAGGTACTTATTAGAAGGAGCTAGACACAAAATCCTGGTTATAACTGATCATAAGAATCTATCCTATATCGCAGATGCTAAAAGGTTGTCCTCTCGTCAGGCTAGATGGTCTTTATTTCTCTCACGCTTTCAGTACATCATCACTTATAGGCCTGGATATCGCAATGTCAAGGCTGATCTCCCGACAGTACGAACCTTTAGATTCAATTGCCTCCACTCCTGAACCCATTGTGCCTACATCTAATATAATAGCTGCTACCCGTTTGGTTATTTTGTCTCTTTTCCTTGATGGTGTCAAGACATACCAATCCCAAGCACCCTCTGAGACTCCTGTTGGTAAGCTATACGTGAAAGTAAAAGACAGAAAAAAGTTATTAGCTTTATTTCACACCGCCAAAACTGCTGGTCATCCAGAGGTTACCAAAACATACAAGGGTCTCCTTCAACAGTTTTGGTGGCCCTAACTTTAAAAAGACGTGGTAGATTATGTGCAGGCTTGTCGTGTCTGCACACAGTGTAAGTCCCCTAATGTTAAATCCCTGGGACTCCAAATGCCCCTATCTGTACCCAAGAAACCATGGACACACTTATCCATGGATTTTATTGTGGATCTTCCTTCATCTGATGGACAGACAGTAATTTTGACCGTAACTGATAGGTTCTCCAAAATGGCGCACTTTATTCCACTTAAAAAGCTACCTTCTACGGTTCAGTTGGCTCAGGTGTTTGCCAAAGAGGTGTTCCGCTTGCATGGTATACCACAGGATATCATATCAGACAGGGGCCCTCAATTTGTCTCTCGGTTTTTGTGCTGAGATGGGGGTCTCCTTGTCGTTTACTTCCTCCTATCATCCACAATCTAATGGAGCTGCCGAACGGGCAAATCAGTCTGTGGAGTTGTATTTACGCTGCTTCACGAATGCACACCAGGACAACTGGTCTCATCTCCTTCCCTGGGCTGAATTTGCCAGGAACACTGTGACTCATTCTTCTACTGGCGTAAGTCCTTTTATGGTGGCTTATGGGTTCCAACCCTCTGTCCTTCCCGGTGTGTTCTCCGACAAGGGAATGCCCGCTTTGGATGAGCACCTCGCCTCCTTACGGGAGATGTGGGATCAGGTCCATGCTGCTCTCTCTCGTGCTGCAGTTACTCAGAAGAGATTCGCTGATCGTCGTAGGTGTGCGGCTCCTTCTTATGCTCTGGGTGATAGGGTTTGGTTGTCCTCTAGGAATCTCCGCCTCAGGGTTCCCTCGATGAAATTCGTGCCCAGGTATCTTGGTCCCTATAAGGTATTGCATAGGATTAATCCCGTGTCCTACTCCCTGGCATTGCCTCCTTCCATGCGTATACCTAACACTTTTCACATCTCCCTTTTGAAGCCCTTGCTCTGTAATCGGTTCTCTGGGTCTCTCAGGCGTTCCGATGCCCTCCGCGCAGTCTCTAGTGACGTGTACGAGGTGGCTGCTCTCGTTTCTCTCGAGGTCGGTTGCAGTATCTGGTTGATTGGAAGGGTTACGGCCCTGAGGAGCGGTCTTGGGTTTCTGTCTCTGATTTGGACGCGCTCTCTTTGATCCGCTCCTTTGATGCGCGGTTTCCTTTGAAGCCTTCGGCTTCCCGCCCTCCGGGCGGTCCTCGAGGAGGTGGGGGTTATGTCAGGGTTCCATGGGCGGCTGTGAGGGGAGGCTGCAATCCTCTCTAGCCCCAACCTGTCCGCAAGCGGCGTCCTCTCTGCTTGATGCGCCGCTCCCGTCCTCCTCCTCTCCTCCCAGCGGCAGCATGTATAATGTTGCACGCTGGGAGCCGGCACATTTATCCGAATGCCACTCACGTGACCCGGCATTAAAGCAACAGCACAATAATCACAGTGGGAGGTATAGATATCCCCCACATGTGATTGTTAATTCTGATTGGAAGTTATCCAATCAGAATTAAGCATAGGATTTAAATACTTACCTTTCCTGTCTCTCAGTGCCCTGTTGTGGTCTTATGATACCTGTATTGCAATTTGCTCTTGTTTCTCTCTGGTTACTGATTATTTGGCTTGTTATTCCGATTCTCCTGTTTTCTCCATTCCTTTGACCTCGGCTTGTTTCTCGTTCTCCTGTTTTCTGGCTCCCTTTACTTGGCTTGTCTCCTGACTATTCTTAGTGTGCTTAACCCGGCCATTCTAAGGACCGGTATTGCACCCTTTACTATCTGTGACCTGTTAGCGTGTTAGGTTCCCGAATCGTGACAGATTCTACAGGATTTGGCAACATACTGGATGTGAGGCTCAAAGGTGAGGCCAGAGTCAAGCATGACGCCAAGACATTGCGCTTGCAAGGATGAACTTATGTGGATACCACTAACTTGAAGGGAGAGTGAAAGAGGAGGATCAGTATTAGGAGGAGGAAAGACAAGGAACTCAGTTTTAGAAATCAGGAGGACATCCGGTCAGAGTTGGAAGAAAGGCAAGCAGTGACACATTGCAGGACGGCATAGGAGAGGTCCAGGGAGGAGAAATATACCTGGGGTCATCAGCATACAGGTGGGAATTGAACCCAAATGAGGTAATAAGTTTGCCAAGAGAGGCAGTATAAAAATAAAATAGAAGGGGACCAAGGACAGAGCCTTGGGGGACTCCAACCAAGACAGGACCTGTCATACCAATGACAGGTGAAGTGAAAAACATTGATTACAATGGCACATGTCAAAGGGTGGGACATATTAGTCAGCAAGTGAACAGTCAGTTCTTATAGTTTATGTGTTCGAGGAAGGAAAAATGGGCAGGCTAAAGTAACTTTGACAAGGGCTAAATAGTGATGGCTAGATGCCTGGGTCAGGGCATCTCCAAAACGGCAAGTTGTGTTCCCGCTATGCAGAGGTTTGTACCGACCAAAAGTGTTGCAAGGAAGTACAACCAGTGAACTGGTGTCAGGGTCATGGGCACACAAGTGCACTTCATTGATGCACGTGGTGAGCGAAGCCTAGCCATCTGATCTGATGACACAGAAGAGCTACTGGAACTGAAGTACTGAAAAAAAACGTAATGCTGGCCTTGATACAACAGCACCCTTTGAAGTATGGAGCAATGGAAGAAGGTTGCCTGGTCTGATGAATCTTCTTTTCTTTGAGATCAGAGATGGATGGCTGGGTGCATTTGCGTCATTTACCCGGGAAAAAGATGGCAGCAGGATGTAAAGAAGGAAGGCCTACAGAGGCAGTGTTATGCTCTGGGCTATGTTCTGCTGTGAAACCTTGGATCTTGGCATTCATGTATATGTTATTTTGACATGTACCACCTACCTAGAGATAGTTGCAGACTCTTTTAGAAGGATTATACACCCTGCCACACTGCAAAAATTGTTCAGGAATGGTTTGAGGAACATGACAAAGAATTTAAGGTGTTGCATTGGCCTCCAAATTCTCCAGATCTCAATCTGATTGAGTATCTGTGTGATGAACTGAAACAACAGATCCAATCAGTGGAGGCCCCACCTTGCAATTTGCAGGATTTAAAGAATAAGCTGCTAATATCTTGGTGTCAGATATCACAGGACTCGTTCAGAGGTCTTGTGGAGTCCATGCCTCCATGCATCAGAGTTTTGGCAACACAATGGAGATCTACATAATATTAGGCAGGCAGTTTTATTGTTGTAATAATTGTGAAAATAATTATAAAAATGGGAGAATTTTAAGAAAACATACTAAATCGACGCTCAGACCCCTAGGTTGCATAGTTCTTAACTTATAGATCCAAAATCCCTCTCTTTTCCTAAGTTTCATCATTAAGTCCCCTCCTCTTTCATCCAGTTTCACTTATGGTAATTATACAATATTACTCTATGAGTATTTTGTTACTTTTTCTACTGTAGATACCTTGTTTTTGTATATTCTTTTGAGGACTTGGAGGAGTCCTATGTTCTATCTGCAGTATTGAAATTTGTTTAGTTAATTTATTTCTTACCTTCACTTTGTATGTTTTTCCACTTTACACTGAATTAGTGAGTTTGTTTATTTTTTCAGTTTTATTGTTGTGGCTGATCAGTGTATATGTGCATGTATCAGTGTAACATGGCTGCAATGAAGGTGATATAGAATGAGCATTGTTATGGCAATGTGACAAAATATATTATAATTATAAAATATATACATTTATTTGTGACACTGTTTCCTTATCTGTAACTTCATTATTTGGAAAACATTTTTTTTCATCCAATCAAATTTTTCATTTTTATTTCTATTAAATAGTGAGCAACCTAAGCATGTTGAAATTAAAAATATATTTAAACAATACTTTCTAGGACAGAGGTGGAAGCTACAGTGCCAGGAAAATTAGTTTGTTTTCCTGGAACTATAGTTTCCCTTTAACACTCTGCATATTAGAAATGCATGTATTTAAATTATTCTATCTATTGTTGAAATGTAACAAAACAAGAGTGTTGCTACTTAATCTCAATAAAGAAAATCATATATATCTCTTTAAAATGTAATTGAATGCCACATTGTATATATGAAATATTTTAAAAATACAAAGATTATACAAATGTGGGTATGTTAACAAAGTGAAAGTGGTAATTAGGTAGTAAAGGTCTCCTCAGTCTAAGTCTGCCATCTAGTGGTCATATAACATTATACAGTTAGTTTAACTTTTTGTACAGTTAACATGAAATATAATGAAACTTTCTGTTAAGCAAATTGAACACATAATGTTTATACTGTATTGCATTTTACAAACAAATGCTATACAATACAGGTGAACCCTTATTCGTATTTGAAAGCTATTTGGGGGCATATTACACACTCTGGAGTAGTATGATTCACAGCATGTGAATAAAATAATTATTTTGATATGATGCAGCTACAGTATGACAAGTGATAATGTGCACAAAATGAATGTATTTTATAATCTTTATGTTTTATTAAAGTTTAGATTTATTATCGTGACATCAGTGAGGGTCATTTCAGAAATCACAAAGTAGGATTTACTTCTTGCCAGCAAGTTTTCATTATCAGGCAGTGCATGCTTTCAGAATAAAAAAAATATATATATTTTGATAATTATGAAATACTTTATTTAAGGGATATTTTCTATATTTATTGGAAGTCTGGTTCAAATGACAGTATGAAAATGAAAACTTAACCAAGTTAAAAAATATAACAAAGAAATCAATTTTAAAATCGTACACTGTACTAAGTCTATGTGATTTAAAAAAAAAAAAAAACATGTATGGGTATTTAATTTCCATTGCTGAAAGAAAAACGAAAGGAAAAGAAAATGAGATTGATAAATGTAATCAACGGGTAAAACTAGAGATGTATGCGAGATACAATTTTGTTTAGTTTAGTTTAAGTTTGGTTTGTTAATTTTATAATTTCGGTTTGTCTGAAATGAAGAAATTATCGATTTAGAACGAACTCAAATTGGGAAAAATGTGGGGGCTGAAATGAAATTTGAATGCCATTATTCCCAATAGCTTTTTTTCTTCATTTTGATCATTCAGCTGTTTAGTAGATAACTCCTCATTTGATATCGTTACATGGGATTGCCATAATTAAAGGTACCATATTAAGGACCAAAAGAGCAAATTTAAAAATGTTATTTTATTATATTTGCTCTGCCAACTATTTAGTACATAACTCCTGAATTTGGTAACATATCCTTACATGAGAATGCCATAATTAACTGTACCACACGGTACTTATCTATTAAACAACTAAAGAAGTGGTTTAAGAAAAATCTATTTTCTTATTATTGATCTTTCAACTGTTTAGTACAGGGGTGGGGAACCTTCGGCCCTCCAGATGTTTTGGACTACATCTCCCTTGATGCTTTGCCAGCATTTTGGCTGTAAGAGCATTATGGGAGATGTAGTCCAAAACATCTGGAGGGCCAAAGGTTCCCGACCCCTGGTTTAGTACATGGCTTCCTAATTTGGTACCCCAGCCTTATGTAGTACTGCCATAATTAGGAATACGAGTATATAAAACTACCTACAGCAACCTCTTTAATTTGGTACACTTAAACATGGCAATCTGATATGTGCATATAAAATGTGTGCTGCATGTATATAGAACGTATATGCGGTATATATATTAAATGTATGTGCTGCATGTATATAGGATGTATATGTTTCATGTATATTGAATGTATGTGTTCCAAGTATATAGAATGGATATGATATACACAGTATACAAAATTATGGAGCTTTTTACTTAACAGCTTAAAGAGCAAACATAAGAAAAGCCCTTTTACGTAAATGTGCTCTTTCAATTGTATAGTAGATAAGTCCATAATTTGGTACCCTTAATAATGGCAAGTCCACATAAGCATAGGGTACCAAATTAGGGAGCTATCTACTAAACAGCTGAAAGAACAAACATCTGAAAAATTTCTTTTTATAATTTTTGCAATTTCAGTTGCTTAGTAGATAAGTCCCTAATTTGTTCTCCAAAAAAAAATCTATGTTTTTATTAATTCCAAATGAATTTGTTTTCAGTTCATTTCAGTTTATAAAGAATGTATTGTTAATGTTTAAGGAATCTAAATAAGCGTTTAATTATAGAGAGTGCCATATTCATTTCATTTTATCATGATGGTGGGTAGGTAGATCACCTGGTTACATTGATTAATAGGTTATCTGTTGTCTTACGCTGCCTGTCCTTTTTGAAAGGACTCTTCAGGATCTAATGAGGAAAATTAGAAGAGAAGTCCAAGCTTGACAAAGACCGTGTAGGTCGACATGTTGCAGTGGGTTCAATAAATTTGCCTTTTTGTATCCTGAGAGTGCCTGGAATTCTCTTCTATTTTTCCTCATCAAGTATTTGGTTCCTGGTACTGGGACTGGTCTGGTGCACCCAGATACATTTCAAATGGGTTTGAGTGCGGTTCCACGTTTCTGCTATATTATCTTCAGGATCTAATGACAGTTTTGTAGCCAGGGGTAGGCAACCTTCGGCACTCCAGATGTTGTGGACTACATCTCCCATAATGCTCTAACATCACTAATGCTGGCAAAGTATCATGGGAGGTGTAGTCCAAACCATCTGGAGTGCCGAAGGTTGACTAACCCTGGGACTGTCACGGTGTTTGTGAATCATTCATAATTATCTTGCATAAGTGATTATGACAAAAATAGCTAATGAAACAGGAACACAAGGTGATAAATGCCCGTGGAGGAAATCTGCGACTCTCTGAAATACAGGGAGTGCAGAATTATTAGGCAAATTAGTATTTTCACCACATCATCCTCTTTATTGTTGTCTTACTCCAAGCTGTATAGGCTCGAAAGCCTACTACCAATAAAGCATATTAGGTGATGTGCATCTCTGTACTGAGAAGGGGTGTGGTCTAATGACATCAACACCCTATATCAGGTGTGCATAATTATTAGGCAACTTCCTTTCCTTTGGCAAAATGGGTCAAAAGAAGGACTTGACAGGCTCAGAAAAGTCAAAAATAGTGAGATATCTTGCAGAGGGATGCAGCAAAAATTAAAAATTGCAAAGCTTCTGAAGCGTGATCATCGAACAATCAAGCGTTTCATTCAAAATAGTCAACAGGGTCGCAAGAAGCGTGTGGAAAAACCAAGGCGCAAAATAACTGCCCATGAACTGAGAAAAGTCAAGCGTGCAGCTGCCAAGATGCCACTTGCCACCAGTTTGGCCATATTTCAGAGCTGCAACATCACTGGATTGCCCAAAAGCACAAGGTGTGCAATACTCAGAGACATGGCCAAGGTAAGAAAGGCTGAAAGACGACCACCACTGAACAAGACACACAAGCTGAAACGTCAAGACTGGGCCAAGAAATATCTCAAGACTGATTTTTCTAAGGTTTTATGGACTGATGAAATGAGAGTGAGTCTTGATGGGCCAGATGGATGGGCCCGTGGCTGGATTGGTAAAGGGCAGAGAGCTCCAGTCCGACTCAGACGACAGCAAGGTGGAGGTGGAGTACTGGTTTGGGCTGGTATCATCAAAGATGAGCTTGTGGGGCCTTTTCGGGTTGAGGATGGAGTCAAGCTCAACTCCCAGTCCTACTGCCAGTTTCTGGAAGATACCTTCTTCAAGCAGTGGTACAGGAAGAAGTCTGCATCCTTCAAGAAAAACATGATTTTCATGCAGGACAATGCTCCATCACACGCGTCCAAGTACTCCACAGCGTGGCTGTCAAGAAAGGGTATAAAAGAAGAAAAGCTAATGACATGGCCTCCTTGTTCACCTGATCTGAACCCCATTGAGAACCTGTGGTCCATCATCAAATGTGAGATTTACAAGGAGAGAAAACAGTACACCTCTCTGAACAGTGTCTGGGAGGCTGTGGTTGCTTCTGCACGCAATGTTGATGGTGAACAGATCAAAACACTGACAGAATCCATGGATGGCAGGCTTTTGAGTGTCCTTGCAAAGAAAGGTGGCTATATTGGTCACTGATTTGTTTTTGTTTTGTTTTTGAATGTCAGAAATGTATATTTGTGAATGTTGAGATGTTATATTGGTTTCACTGGTAAAAATAAATAATTGAAATGGGTATATATTTGTTTTTTGTTAAGTTGCCTAATAATTATGCACAGTAATAGTCACCTGCACACACAGATATCCCCCTAAAATAGCTAAAACTAAAAACAAACTAAAAACTACTTCCAAAAATATTCAGCTTTGATATTAATGAGTATTTTGGGTTCATTGAGAACATGGTTGTTGTTCAATAATACAATTAATCCTCAAAAATACAACTTGCCTAATAATTCTGCACTCCCTGTATGAACTGAATTCTCTCTTAAGTTCCGACGCAAGAGCCTTTACTCTATATTTATTTTATGTTAGTGGATAATTTGGTGTTTAACAAGAGGGTTGTTAACGTGGCTTAAAATATTACTTCTTAGAAATTTAAGGCACTCTACTATTCCTTTTAACAATTTTTTTCAATATATAATTAATTTAAACTGACATTTGCTTCTGACTCTGCCATACTATGCTGATTAATTGTAAGTTACAATAAACTCATTTTTAAGGAATAACCTACCAAGCAAATATATATTGAAATATGTGGTCAGACGTATTAGTTCTTAGCTCTGTTCCAAATCTCTGCAGATTTATTTGGGATAATAATTATTATCACTTTATTATCACAATAATAGCACTTACATTTTCTAACCCAAGAAGGACGAGTAGGGGGATTGTTGTCATCCCTCCCTGGATCCATTCATCTAGTGAAACAGTTCCATCATGGTCATAATCAATTTCTTCCATCATTTCACGGAGTATCTGTAGATGTAATAGAAAAAAAGCAAACATTTATCAATTATTTTACACTTCTAAGTGATTGTAAAACTGTAAAGTATTTACTTTCATCATTGTGGAGGAACTAAAAACTTGGACATATATTAGTAATAAGTAGTTTACAAGTAGTCAGATAACAAGTATGTCCTTCAATTTTATTTCTTAAGTTTTAAATTAAAAGGTGACACATAACGTATTTTAACAATATTAGCCCAATCAGACTCCATATCTTTTATTTCTCATTGAAACTTAGTGAAGTGGAATATGTTCTCAAACGTTCTATAACATTCTCCAATAAACTATCTCATTCTTGTTGTAAATGAACAATAGTTAATCCTGCTCAAGTTCCTGTCTCAGAAATTATACTTTCTTGTATTAGACAGAGTGAGAAACCAAATACAATAACGTTTCAACTTGCAAGCTCAAAACTGCCTTTTTTTTTGGTAAAAATAATATATTTGAACACATCTATATATTGCACACAATACTCCGTTATACCATATTCATAGACTAGTCTTACCAATGACAGAAATCAGATAATGCAAGATGTGTAAAATGGTAAAATAAAAATGAAATGGCAAACAAAAAATAACCACTCAGATAAACAAAGCGTAACAGGGGTCTAACTCCACTTACTGATGCGCAGTTCAAGCAATATCTACAGCCATTAATATAGGCAGGTGGTGTGGAAACTGCAGATAAATGATGACAGACAGACGTATTTCTAACACACACTTAACATTAGTCCTTAACATGCCAATAGATTAGATATTTTTTTTTGCAACAAAACCAGAAAGGGCACTTCCCCACCTGCCCCTGTGGACCAGCCTCCACTGATCAGCATATTTCAATGCATATCCACTTAAAAAGAGAGCAGTGAAATGTTAGCTCTCTTCTGTGCCCTGCTATATGTGGGATGAGGTCAGAGGATGGACTATTCAAATTATTTGCAACACATTTGGTGGTTAAGAAATTGTATTAGCTCTTTGGAGTTTGATACACATATACTACATAAAAACGGCACTCTAGGGACTCCTTGGTAAAGAACACAAATTATTATTTATTTATCAGTTGGACAGCACAAACTTTTGAAGAAGGTTTGAGCTATCACAATGAAACGTTGATTAAATAAATAGCAATTTGTGTTCTTTACCAAGAGGTCCCTAGAGTGCCGTTTTTATATAGTGTGGATTATCTGCTAAACGTTGTTTTGGACCAAATATTATTGAAGTCCACCAGTGCAATATTTTGTGCATATGGTGAATATATATATATTCAAAGTACAATGCTATTAATAAAATATAGCGCTTACAGGGCACAGCTCTGTGACATCCCATTCCAAATATTCAGCAACATGCATCATCTGTGTGATGATACTTTCAAGCTCCTGAAAAAGAATAAAATAAATAAAACATTTAAGCCAATCCAAACTAAATTTTGCAGAACTAATTTGCAAACCTTGATTTTTATACTTTACATGTTTCACTATGCGCAATTTGATGTGTTTTATTTTGTTTTGGAAAGCAATTAATCATTATTTGCTAATTAGAAAATAAAAATAAAAAAACTACGCCTAATGTATAAATTGTATTCAAATGAAACTTGGAAAAGACATGATCATTTACATGCTTTTATAATTTTGACTTTGCTATTAATGGTAATCATTATACTCAAATTCAACTTTTATTTCAACACATTTCAAATTACAGGGTCATATGTACAAATGAAAACCATTTCAATAATATGCAACAATATGCTACGTCACATATAATAGGAGTTGCATGCACTTTATTTTATATTCATTGAACTATTAATTGAACAAATATATTGAAATTAATTGTAATTACCGTGCTGTCCAAGTAGCCATTCCCATCTGTGTCGTATAGCCGAAACATAACTGTAACAACAATACACAGAATTTTCTGGTAAGTTAAAGTGCACTGTTTAATTAACTGCAATACACTTTTGTGTAGTCACATACTATTTTTACTACTGTTAAACTCACTATATTGGGAGTTGTGATATACAGACAGCTGAGTTGCTGACTGTTCGACAGATTTGACTATTTTTTTCCACTTGGTAATTTTTCCAACTTTTTCAGCCTATATCTTCAGTAGCCATTTTACCACATTTCACAGCTTATTGACCAAACCTCCAAAACAACTTACATTTCACTATTATACTCCTTTTCAGTGAATAATTTGAGTTTAAAAGACACTTCAGTCACGAAAACAACTTAGCTTAATGAAGCAGTTTTGGTGCATAAATTATATCCCTGCAGTCTCACTGCTTAATTATCTGTCATTTAGGAGTTAAATCACTTTGTTTTTGCAGACCTAGTCACACCTCCCTACACGTGACTTGCACAGCCTTTCTAAACACATCCTGTAAAGCGAGATCTAATGTTTACACTTCATTTATTGCACAGTCTGTTTAATTTAGAATTTATTATCTCCAGTACTGTTAATAGCTTGCCAGACCTTGCAAGAGCTTCCTGCGTTTGATTACAGTTAAAATTACAGTGCATTAGGTAAAAACTTTTAAGGTAAGTTAACATTTGATTGGAAATGATTTTTTTTAATGCAGGTTGTGGGAGTTACAGTCAGATGAGGTGTGGCTAGGGCTGCAATAACAGGTGAACAAAAGTGATTTAGCCCTAAATGGAAGAGAATTAAGCAGTGCAACTTTAAACATGGCACCATTGACAGTGCAGTTCCAAGAAGCCCACTCACAGTTGTATTTCCTCTAGTGGCTGTCTCACATGCCGCAAGATGGGGTTGCGTGATTCTCAATGTGAAAATCACAGTGAGAGCACGCAAGCGTCCATAGGAAAGCATTATGAATGCTTTCCTATGTGACTGGCTGAATGCGCGCTCAGCTCGTGCCGCGCGTGCGCATTCAGCCGACGGGGAGGAGAAGAGGAGGATCGGAGGAGGAGAGCTCCCCGCCCACCACTGGAAAAAGGTAAGTTTTAAACACTTTCCCCTTTCCAGAGCCGGGCGGGAGGGGGTCCCTGAGGGTGGGGGCACCCTCAGGGCACTCTAGTGCCAGGAAAACGAGTATGTTTTCCTGGCACTAGAGTGGTCCTTTAAGCACATACAAATAATTGTGAGTTCAGTTCTAAACATTTCCTTCTAATCTTCGTATATGTATGTTGTGTTATACACTGATAGACCACAAAAGTAAAACCATTGACAGGTGAAGTGAATAACGTTTTTATCATGTTAAAATGGCCCCTGTCAAGGGATGGGATATATTAGGCAGCAAATTAACAATCTGTTCTTGAATTCCTTGTGTTGGAAGCAAGAAAAATGAGAAAACAAAAATATCTGAGTGACTTTGGCATGGTCCAAATAGTGATGGCTAGACGACTGGGTCAGAATGTCTCCAAAATTCTTGTGGGATGTTCCCGGTATGCAGTGGCTTGTACCTACCAAAAGTAGTGCAAGGAAGGACAACCTGTTAACCAGTGTAACAGTCATGGGTGCCCAAGGCTTATTGATGCACGTGGTGGGTTAAAGCTAGCCTGTCTGGTCCAATTAAATTGAAGGGCTACAGTAGTTTAAATTGCTGGAAAACTGGAAAGGTGTCATGGAACACACAGTGCATCCCATTTTGTTGCATATGGGCCTGTGTAGCTCCAGACTGGTCAAAATGCCTATGATGACCCTTGATCATCACTGAAAGCACGTACTATGGAGCTACAGAAGAAGGTTGCCTGGTCTGATGAATCACGTTTTCTCTCAGATCAGGTATGTGTGTTTTCTTTATCTGGGAAAGCAAGGCTGCAGGATGCACTATGGGAAAAAGGTAAGCCGGCATAGGAAATGTCATGCTCTGGGCAATGTTCTGCTGCAAACCTCAGGTCCTGGTATTCACGTGAATGCTATTTTGGCATGTACCATCTATTTAGAGATTGTAGCATAGTGGTTGTGGTTCAATGAGTGTTCCTCTAACCTTACCTCGGACCCTAGATTTTATTTGAAACCTTATCTGAGCCCTGCCCTAGGCCTTACTCAAGTTCTATCCCAAGCCATAACCTGAGCTCTAAACCTAACTCCAGCAATGAACCTGATTCTAAACATAAACCTGATAATAACCTTAAACACTAATTCTAAATCTTCTCCTAATATTAACCCTACTCCCAGTCTAAATTTAGCACGTACACCCTATAGCCGTAATTCTAGCCCCTGGCTAACACTAACTCTATTAACCCTATCCTTAATTCTTAATTCTAATTCTACTCTAGCTCTATTCCTTTCCCACCACTAGCTCTAACACTAAGATTAGACATTACGCTAACTCTAATCCTAGTACTGTTCTAAATTCTAAACATAATTCCAAACCTTAACGTGATTCTAAACATTTTATGTGTGTCCTGTTAATGTTTGCATTGTTATTTACAAAAAAGAGGCATAGCATAAATGTATTCTGCTTTTGGGTACAAACATAAATAAAATCAAACAGAAGCAACTGAAATGTGAGATTCTGAAATATTTACTTGTCAGACATGGGCAATTTATGTCGCTTTAGCTGTGGATTGTTATAACTCCTACTATATCTATTCACCCTTTAGAGAACTTGGATTTACTAACTGCCAGGTACATATGGTTACTGTGAATAGACTAGACCTCTAATCACATGCATACGGCCACCCAGGTTCTTGAATTGTCACAAAATGCCTGTTCCACATTTGGAAACATGGCTGTCAAAAACAAATCCATTCTATGGGAAACTATAACTACATATCAGACTCTCCTAATTATTGTGCTAATCTGAACATTACTTTGATGATGAAAAGTCACTCGTTTAGATTTTTCATTATAATGCTTGAAAGATAATTGGTATGCATTTGTGCCTTTTGATTGCTTTTAGGAAAAAAAATGATTATAGAATTGTGGTAAATGATTTCAGACAAGTTATTTATTTATTTTGTTGAATAGACTGACACAAAGGGCCAATTATGACTCACTGGACTATGTATTTTAGGTAGAATAACGTCAATCGATCTACAGCTGCTTGCGTAAATATTTAATAATAAGCTACACAGAGAAGACATACGAACATTTTATAAAAACAATTCTATTATAAAGAAATGATGTGATTGCTTAAGACATCCAGCAGGGTGCACTTTTATTCAACGAAAGAAATCTGCGAAGTGTGTTTTATGTCTGCTAGAGGAAAAGTGATTTTATTAAACGGCTTTTAAATATTACAATGTACGCTCACTAAATAGTCAGCTCTGGAGTCAACACTCACAGTGCCCCAAATCTCCGAGGCCGAAAACAATCGCCTACTTTTTTTTAACCAACACTTTAGAAGATGTTTTTCATCTCCCCAAATCCATTGTTTAGTAAAAATGCTTAATCAAAAAAGTGCTTTTTTAATTTTTAAAATAACCCGTACTTAAGCAGTTAATAAAAGAGTGGTTTACCGGTAATGCTTTTTAAATTGAAAAGTACACTTTTCATCATACAATAATATTTTGTTTATTTCTGTTTTATATTATCTCACCTTTTCAAACAACATTCAGACAATTAAAAAAAATAACTAGAGTGAAGTACAATTTAATTTTCAATATTTATGAACATTTTAATGGCTGTCGATGAGCTACTAATGATGTCAAAGTGATCACAACTACACTATTCAAACACTTTCTGAGAGAACTTTTCCTGTTATCTAATCAGTGTAAAAGGACGCTCTACATCAGGGGTGCCCAAGAGGTAGATCCCGAGATGCTCTAGAACTACAACTTCCATGATACTTTGCATGCCTTTCAAATGGTTTTAGAATGACAAAGCATCATGGAAGCTGTATTTCTAAAACATCTGGGGATCAACCTTTTGGGCACCCCTGGTCTACATTAAACACCCCAGTTTCAGGGATGATAAATTTGCCAAAGAAATGCTAATGCCACATTGGTGGAACCTTGTACACTTTTAGACCATGATTTAATATAGTTGGATAAGCTTTAGAAATAATCTCATATTTTTGGATATACTTTTAAAAAGATTTTTTCAACATATTAAAATATCAAAAAGTATATCATATATAAAAATATATATACCTCGAGTATCTCTGGGGCGGGGATCCTGAGGGAAACGCAGCAGAGCTGTGGTCGACTCATACAGCACCTGCCAATACATCCATAGGGCGCAGAAACCAGAAACCTACACCCGGTAATGCACCAGAACAGAGGGACATCAGAGCTATGCTCCAGCGGCACACCTCAGCCAAGATGGCGGCCGCCGAATACCCACCTTCACCAGGGTCTCCCCACACTGCTGCTCCTGAAACATCCCAAATACAGAGCCCAGCGGAGGACACAC
Organism: Pelobates fuscus; assembly: GCF_036172605.1. Lineage (NCBI taxonomy): Eukaryota > Metazoa > Chordata > Amphibia > Anura > Pelobatidae > Pelobates > Pelobates fuscus. Next base: position 330,672,643 of record NC_086320.1, on the reverse strand, counting down.
AGCAACAGCCCACAGCATCAGCAGGTAGCACTGATCCTGCAACCAAACAGGACCTCCAAATCCTATACACCATGCTACAGGACATTCAAAGCCTACTCGCTGCTGACCTGCCCATCCTAAAATCCTCCATGCAACAACTCACAGGCAGACTGGAGGCAACTGAAGCAGATATTAAAGAGCTCCGCCAAGACACCTCCACCATGCAGGCATCTATACTCCAACTACAAGCAGCCCAACAGGCTCTTTCACTACAGGTGGCAGCGCAGGAGGACAGGTACCGCCGCAACCACGTAAAGATAAGGGGCATCCTGACCACCGTCCCTCAGGAGGAACTGCCACACTACGTGTGAAGGCTGCTAGCCACAGTGCTGCCACCCGCTACCGCCAAAAAAATAAACATCGCTGGGATATATCGCCTACCGACGCCCACCACAACCACTTCCACAACACCGGGCGACGTCATACTCCGCTGCGCACTACCTCAAGACAAGGGGCAAATAATGACAGCGGTAAGGAACAAGACCCCACTTACATTTGAAGACTCACAATTGTCCTTTTACCAGGACTTATCCAAAGCCACACTGCAGTGGCGAAAATCCCTGAACTCTGTCATCGCCCGACTGCGGGCAGCAGGAGTGTCCTACAGGTGGGGACCCCCACGATCCCTCCTTGTCTCACACAAGGGGACCATACAAAAGCTAACCACAGGGACTGATATCCCAGCGTTCCTCACAGCTCTGGACATGCAGGAGGCGACGGCAGCCCAGTGGACTCAAATCGCACCCACGGATGGGACCCATCCAATGTGGTACCATTTGTGCCAAGAACTGCAGCCGACGGTCCACCTGACACCTGACTGGCAGGGACACCACCAGCCCCAACCCAAACCCACTGGAGGGACTCACTGAACCAGCAGCCCTAGGCTGCAGAGTTGCAGAGTTGTAAAGTTTAACTGCTATGATTTTGTTCACTTGTTTTTACCGTATGTTTTTATATATTTTTGTTTATTACTGCAGAATCACCCACACGAGGGTACGATCTTTGACCTGGGTCACCTAGGAATAGAGAGACCAGGCTCACTATAACACAACCAGGTATTCATGAAGCAATGCCATCTATGGCCCTAGTCCGGTTCCATACAGCCAGACATACTCAGTCACCGAATCGTAAACACCCCCCCCCCCTCCCCGCTACCCCCTTGGTTAGGGGTAACACCTTCACCGAGAGGTTAACCATGCACGAAGGCAGTCATCCCCCCGCCCCCTAAAATGAGGAGGGCAGCACTCACACTACTGACATCCTAACGCAGAAACCGCTAGATCTAACTCAAGACCTGTACATGGTCCCAAGCTTGCACACACATAAAGCCAGGTCTACTAACAGTGGTTTTACTTATTAATATCTACTAAAGCATGTTCTACTGTTATATTAGTCATGCTCTTTCATAGCTGCCAGTCTATGTCATGATCTTTACTAATAATCGATTACATCTTGAATACATGTCTATCTGTATGTCTAGATTTCCTATCCACTGGCAAGCTGTAAACAGTTCATCGTTTCATTACCCAGATTGAATCTTTGAACCTTGCAATCATAGTCAGTGTGTAGCCTATGGCAGTATACTCTCTACTTTTTTCTCTCCTCAAGCACTGAATACTACCTATTGTTAATATTTTCTTTTCCTTTAAAAAAAAAACAAAAAAGTGCAGCAATCTCAACGTGTATAATATTATTTCTTATGACACTCTGTACTGCTCTCCATTGACATGTTTATGTGTACCTATAAACTTAACAATGCACTACCAAAATAAAGAATTTAAAAAAATATATCAAAAATACATTTAAAGGAAAAAAAAAAGGTGTGATAAGAGACTGGGGAATTCTCACTTAGGGTTCAAATATCTGCAAATTAAAAAGTGCATTGGCTAAATATATATATATATATATATATATATATATATATGTGTTTAGTAACATCTAATTATTACATTTCAATATTTTTCACAAAATTAAATAATTTTCAACATTTATGCAAATATATTATTACAATTGAAGCGCATTCCCAACATATTAAAGCGGCACTGTCATGCTGGACTTTCTCCTATTGATTCCTCTTCTCTTCCTCTCTCAGGATCTGTTCTTCATTTCTTCTTAACTGATCTAGTTTTCTTTAAAATATAAGAGACTACTTTTTCTTATGTATTTTTTCTTACGCTTGACCATGTTTGACCCATGTTGGAAATAATACTCTTTGCCTATACTGATCCAAGGCTCAAGCTACAGATGACAGGATGTTCAGTCTGTTTAAAATTGGCAAACTTGGAGCATGTGAGCTATTTGACAATGGAACAAAAGAGTGAAAAAAAGAGTAAAAAAACCAAACAAAATAAAAAAACTAATGAAACTAGACACTACCAGCAGGTGTCACCAAAGGGTTAGGTAAGTAATATCTAAATAGAGTCTAGATTTATACCATATGTAAAACTTAACTTTTAATGTTGTAATTTGAATAAAATAAGAGAGAGAAGCAATAGTTAAAATAGGGGTAAGCAGTTCTAATACTGTCTGTTGATATAAGCTGTGCCTGTAAAGCAACCGCTCTAGTGATACTAGAAGAGTGGGAAATTGTCTAAATCCCTTATTAGTTAAAGCCCCTCACTAGTCATATAACGTCTGGCCTACCCAGTAACAAATGTGCTCTAATACTCAACTGTTACTTTGGAAAGAGTTTAGTAACTTAGTATCCAACCTGAAAGTAGGTTTATGTGTGGGAGCCGAGCTCAAGTCTAACAGTGGGTTAGTAAGCATGGGACTAGGGACACCTAGTCGTCAATTGCCGCAATCTTACATTGACAGTATACCTAGACGTCCAGAACATAGGGATTTACAGTCCGCATCCATCCATCACTTTTTACTATTCTACAGTTGGGGTTCACAATTAGAATAGGCAGGTCTTTTGATTAAGGGGTGCCCTCGAAGGCACATTAGATCAATCTTCTTAGATAGGATCTCTACCCTGACTTCTGTTTTTTGCTAATTGCTACCTACATGCCTATGATATGCCAGCACTGGATTTAATATCCAGCTCCTGACCTAAAAGGAGCTTAGAATACATAGCTTGTATACCTTTATATATAGGGTCTCTAAGCTTTACGTTTATTTACTATCTGCCTGCACTATCATGCTTACTAACCCACTGTTAGACTTGAGCTCGGCTCCCATGCATAAGCCTACTTTCAGGTTGTAATTTTGTAACGGCTGGATACTAAGTTACTAAACTCTTTCCAAAGTAACAGTTGAGTATTATAGTACATTTGTTACTGGGTAGGCCAGACGTTATATGACTAGTGAGGGGCTTTAACTAATAAGGGATTTAGACAATTTCCCACTCGTCTAGTATCACTAGAGCGGTTGCTTTCCAGGCACAGCTTATATCAACAGACAGTATTAGAACTGGTTACCCCCTTTTTAACTATTGCTTCTCTCTATTATTTTATACAAATTACAACATTAAAAGTTAAGTTGTATATATGGTATAAATCTAGACTCTATTTAGATATTACTTACCTAACCCTTTGGTGACACCTGCTGGTAGTGTCTAGTTTTATTATTTGTTATTTTGTTTGTTTTTTCACTCTTTTTTTTCACTCTTTTGTTCCATTGTTAATATAATATTAGGGGTTACCCCCCACTTTCTCCCCATTACCACTGGAGTGTCTTTCACAAATACATTGCTCTACTTTAACTTTAGCTTTATGTCAGCTATTTGAAATAATATACTTTGTCTATATACAATGCTTAGTGAATATACCCCTAGACAACATTTTTGGAACATTGTGTAACAAGTGTTAGTCTTATATCCTGTATGTTTCTGCTGTTGGCCTTATTTCCTGTGTTTCTCCCTTTGATCATAACTGCATAGTAATATGTAATTTAGAACTGCTTAGGTAATATCTTTAATTCTAAGTGCGTAGTTATAGTGAAACTTAAGCTTTGTGCAAGGCCCAAACATGAAGATATACCTGGAAGCTTCCTATAGGTTAAGATGTTAAGATAAGATAGACGATTTTATTAGGATTGGATAATGCCTGTAAAGACCACCCCTGTTTCCTGCTGAATATAACCTGTTACACAGCCCATTAAACATCAGAAGTCACCTTGAACCTTACATTGTCTTGTCTCGTTCATTGGGGCTCCTCACCAGCTGGTTTGGGGACGAGGAGAAATACAGAGAGTTGCAAATTGATGCAAAAGACAAAAGGGGAAATTCCTGACAGAGACAATTCCTCACTTTTAACCTAAGAAGAAGCTAAAGATTGCTCCATTTCCTGTGGTCAAAGAAATGTTCCCACAATACTCACCTCTTCATCCATGATCTCGCACTGCTTCATTCGCCGTTCAAACGTCCTGCCATTTAGACAGGATGCCGGCGAAACTACTGAATTTCTTCCTAACAGAATGAATACAATTTGTCCATTCATTTAGGCCGAAATTCGTGCATACTGTTCAGTTTGAAATTTCATTAGAATGAATTAAATTCTGATACGATTGGTGCCCCATTATATACTTAGTACATAGCACCCTATTTCCCATGGTAATATTACTTATTAGTATTAGTAAATAAGGGAGTTTAACATCTCCCTTCTACCCCTACTCGATATGCTGTGAGTAGGGGCATGTCAGTGCTCTGATGGGAAAATCTTGAGCCTAACCTGATTGGTTACCTGCAAAGCTCAAGATCTAGCTATCAGAGCACCCTTACCAATCAGAGCGCTGTAAGTCAAATTGCGGGGCATAGAACGGCCTTATAAGCGGAACTCAGTCAGCATGGCGCCCTCGCTGGGTGAAGATGGATTATTTTTGGGGATCAGGATTTTTTTTTTCAGCGTGGTTTTAATTTGTGTGTGTTTTTTTATTTTATTTCATAAGTTCGACTGGAAATAAAGATTAAAATGAAGGTAAAATGGAGACATAGGAACATTTGGGGATGACTAGGGGGACAATTGAAAAATAGTTGAGTTGGGAGGGCCTTAGTAAGTTCAACTCCTAAAAGGATTTCAAAAATACTTAAAAACAATATAACCACTACTAGACTAATATGCCCTGCAAACATAAGAGCAAAAGGAACATTAAATACACCTCCCCTGGCTTAATGATGTGTGCAAATAACATTAACTCTTCCTGTCAATCAAATATACCAGTTAAACAACAATTAAGCAGTATTAATACAATGTAACATAAACAAATAGATAATATAACAATTACACATATGCACAATACCTGAAATATAGATTTAGAAATATCTAACAGAAACCCACACAAAATGTCCATAGGGAACATGATAGGTTAATGGCAAACATGTCATCTATTAGAATCCTCAATGCATTTGACCATATCCATCAAAATCAAGCAGAATAGCCATTTTTTGCAACATTGTCCATGCCACATCATCCACAATCATTTTGGATAAATCAAGAGGGCCAATCAGTGTACTACTAAATAGTGTGTACAGGGGAAGTGATTAACATTGATTATATTGTTATAATGGCACTTGTCAAAGGTATATTTTGGGCAGCGAGGGAACAGTCAGTTCTTGAAATTAATGTGCTGGAAGCAGGAAAAATTATTAAGCTAAAAGCTCTAAGTGACTTTGACAAGGGTCAAATAGGGATGTTAGAACACACAGTGCATCACAGTTTGCAGCGTATGTGTCAGGAACTGCTCTGCTCTGTTCTGATGTCTGACCATGGCTTCTGGTATTACAATTCTTGTTTAGTTTTTCATGTTTTTTTCTGGTTTTCTATTCTATGTCTGGTTTTCTTTATGCTGGGTTTTCTGGGTTTATTCCTGTATTCTGTTTCTGGAATTCCCATTCTTTTGGATTCCTTTAAATGTTTGTATATGTTGCCACACCCTTTCCTTTTCCATTAATCCTTTTGTTTCAGTTGGTTCCTGCAGGCAGTTGCTTTTTGTCCGCTGCCCCTTTCTTTGCAGGTAAGTACTGTGCGTGTTTTATTGTTTATTTAGTCATAAACTAGGCAGATAGGACCCACCATACTTGGAGTACTTTGGCACAGTGGTGGGTTGCATACATCTTGGCCATTTTTGTATGTCTAAATCTCCAATGTTTTACTTATATAGTACTTAGTTTTGTCTCCTCTTGTTTTGCCTTATATCGCTTGTCTTGTTTTATTTTGTATTCCCAGTCCATGTACAGTCCTGTCCTGCCCATGTTCTGTTTATGTTTCCTTTTTGAATTGTAATGAAAATAAGTAAGAGAATGCACACCAGAATACACAATAAATACTCAACCAGGTTTAATAAACCATTAACAGGTTGAAATACAAAAATGTAGAGTGATACAAAATAGGCAAAAAATAATTAACAATACAATTTACCAAAGTTCTCACGCCTAACAGGGCAGAAACAAGCATCAAAAATAACCCCCCAACATTTCGGCACCTCCTGGCTGCCTTATTTTCATTACTATTTATATTGGTATTTGAGGGAACACCAGTGAGAATTAGCACCCAGGTGGTTATAGTTTGTACTAGTTAGTTTCTCCATACTGTGTTTATTGTATCCTTTTTGAATTGTATACATGTTCTGGGTTCTGCTTTCTATCTTCTCTGGTTCTGGGTTCTACTAGTTTTATCTTGTTTTCTTGTTTGGTGTCTATTCTAGTCTTACATTGTTTCTAGTACTGAATACATCTCAGCATTCATCTGCTCTGGCTTCCGTATAAGCAGCATCAGGGTCTTGATAAGTGGCCTCACAAACCCTGGTGCTCAACACCAGGGGGCGTGTGGTTATCCTGCACCAGGCCCTACTTATCCACTTCCACGCTGAAGACTCCGCTCATCTTCTACATCAGGCACAGGGGTCCAGGTCTGCATGATCCCTGTCCACAGCCAAAAGTTTCTTCAATGGGCTTGTGTCTCAGAACTGGACCATGGAGCAATGGAAGAAGGTTGTATCGTCTGATGAATCATGTTGTCTTTTAGATCAGGGGGATGGCTGGGTGCGTGTGTATCATTTACCCGGCAAAAAGATGGATGCACAATTGGAAGAAAGCAGTGTTTGCCCTTGCCTCCACCCATGAGCGGTGGGTTGGGGCCCTAGGTTACAACATGGTTTGAATCTTCTGCCTCTCCCCCCTCTTTCGCCACCATGAGTGATGGGCAGTGGCGTACACACAACCCATGGGGCCCCGGTGCGAAAACTGATCCGTGGGCTCCCCCTGCGCGCGCGCTTACTCTGCGCGGGCTGGGGCCGCAACACATGGCGGCGGGCACCTGGTCGCAGGGCTGCGACCACGGTATGTACACCAGTGCATGCATAAACACATACACTTAAAGGACCACTACAGACACCCAGATCACATCAGCTCAATGAAGTGGTCTGGGTGCCAGGTCTCTCTAGTTTTAACCCTGCAGCGGAAAACATAGCAGTTTCAGAGAAACTGCTATGTTTCACTGAGGGTTAATCCAGCCTCTAGTGGCTGTCTCATTGACAGCCGCTAGAGGATTTTCTGCGATTCTCACTGTGAAAATCACAGTGAGAAGACGCTGAACGTCCATAGGAAAGCATTGAGTAATGCTTTCCTATGGGCGGTTTGAATGCGCGCGTGGCTCTTGCCACGCATGCGCATTCGGAGCTGAGAGGCGGATCGGGGCGGAGAGATCCCCAGCACCAAGGGAGTCCGGCGCTGGAGAAAGGTAAGTGCTTAAGACACACACGCACACATTAGCTGACAGACACACACTCAGTGACATACATACATACACACTCAGTGACAAACATGCATACACACTCACTAACAGACGCACACAGACACACTCTAACACTAACATGCACACTCTAACACACACACTCTAATACTAACACACACACACACTCTAACACTAACACAAACACACTCACTAACACACACACACTCACTAACACACACACACTCACTAACACACACTCACACACACTAGCACACACTAACATACACTCACACACACACTAACACACACTCACTAACATACACTCACACACACTCACTAACATACACTCACACTAAGATACACTCACACTAACACACACTCACTAACATACACTCACACTAAGATACACTCAAACTAACACACACTCACACTAACACACACTAACACTAACACACACTAACACTAGCATACACTCACACTAACATACACTCACACTAACATACACTCACACTAACATACACTCACACTAGCATACACTCACACTAGCATACACTCACACTAACACACACACTAAGATACACTCAAACTAACACACACTCACTAACATACACTCACACTAAGATACACTCACATTAACATACACTCACTTACATACACTCACTAACATACACTCACACACACACGTTTTTTTATTTTTTTTATTTAATCCCCCCAGCCTCCTTACCTGTGGGAGAGCTGAGGGGATTCCCTGGGGTCCAGTGGTGTCACCTGGCTGGCTGGTCCTGCGGGCGCGCGAGGGAGCACTCTCCCCTGCGTGCTCCCTCTTCAGCTCCCTCGCGCGCCGCGTACTGATGACGTCATCTTCTGGCTCCGGTATCATTGTGGTGCGAGAGGGAGCTGAAGAGGGAGCACGCAGGGGAGAGTGCTCCCTCGCGCGCCCGCCAGCCTGGTGACAGCAGGGCCAGCCTCAGGGGGCCCTGAGGTGGCCGGCTCTTGGGCCCCCCAGGAGAAGAGGCTGGCCCAGTAGCGTACATACCTGGGTCGCAGGGCGGCCGGGCCCGGTCGCAGCCGCGACCCCGGTATGTATGCCACTGGTGGCGGGTCAGGTTCCTAAATGCAATTTGTTTCAAACCGAATGCACAAGTGTATTTGAAACTGTCAGACATTTTGGAATAAGAAGAATATTTTTTTATATCACATAATTTATTTTACAAAACACAGGTTCACACCTTACACTTAAACACATGGTAATAAGCAATGTACAGATAAATGTTCAGTAATACCAAAACATAAAAAAATTAGAACAATTTTAACAAATTAAATTTTGTATTTATTACCTTACCCGTTATAAAATTGTTGGGGCAATAAATCATGTGAAAAACGATAGAATATATATCATTTTGAAATACTAATTTTTTCTAAAATATTTACATTTAAGTAAAGATTATTTTTTTGTAATTACAAAAATTTAAAAAATAATAATGTTGTAAGGATAGTATTCCTAAGAAGGCAGCATTTTAAAAACTCAATCAGGTGTGAAAATATTGTATATTTATAATGCATAATGTACACAAGTACAGTTACTCCAGACATCTGAACAAGGACATTGAAGGCTGGTATTAGAAGCATCAAATCTTTACTATGTACTCTAGTGATGCAGATCCCACCCTCCTTCCCCCACCCTGGTTGTTAGAATGTGGCTCTAAAATTTGGTATACAAATGTTGCTTAAGAGCTTTGAAGAAGAGACATTGCTGCAATTTACAATCCTTCTGCAGAGCTGCAGAGGGAAAGGATAAGTCCATTGCAGAATAGTTCCCTATTTATCTGCAGGGCAAGGAGCAGTATTGGCATAGAAGATTAAATAAATTAGGGAATATTCATTAAATTTCACTCTGTATTATTTTACTGTGTAAAATGAGAGACACTGATGAAAAGAATGGTTTTAAGGAGACATTACAATGAGTTACATAGCTATGAACCTCTGTTCACAGGCCAATTAGGAGGTGTGCCTTTAAAAAAAGGAAAAACATCCGGCATTAATAATTTGTTAGCTTGTTCATCATGCTGTGACCTGAAATTCACAGCAGCTGTAATGACATATGTTGCTTATCAATGATAATGACTCTACATGTTTTATAGGCATGCTACTGTAATTTCATTTTTACCTACTTTGTTAAGTAATACAGTATTAAAAGAAAGTACCTACATTCAAGCTTATCTTCTGGTCTTCCTCTTTCAAGCAGAGATAAATAGCAAACAATATCTTTCAGTTGAATTACTTCTGGAGGTCTCAGAGACACAGGGGAAGATGATCTTGATGAACTATTACTTCTGTAATTCATTCGAAGACCTAAGTGGGAAAAAAAAATACCAGTGTTACTGAGCAGCGGTAAAATAACACTTATCAGTAAGCATACAGGGAATTGTAATTTAATGACAATTAAAGTGGTATATTCTATTAAATATATTTTTAAAAAAAAAACACATCAATATTTCTATTTTTACAAACAGCTTTTTATTTCCAGCTCCTAGAATGATTCATCCATCTCAACATTAGAGTATATCAAAGTTGGTAATGTCAGATTTTAAAAGGATTCCTTAAAATTCCATTTATAGCATGTTATGCATTCACTGAAAGCTGTAATAGAACTTGGAACTGGTATATGTGTATCTAAATAATGTAGCTACAGGTTGCTAGATCCAAACAAGCTCCAGGTTTGTAATAAAGTAATCAACATTATTTGATGTCTCTACATTTGCTATCCATCTGGTTAACGATATTTATTAAAAATGTTTGTATTTATGATTACAAATAAAATATGTATTGTGCATAGCTTCCATGTGCATTATTTTGTAACACATACATAAGAACAAATACCTATTTTCAGTGCTTTTCTTGGTTTACTCTTACACTATGATATGGCCATCTTTAAATCCTATTTGGTCAAGAGTAGAACTTTTCTGACCAAAATCAGGATTTTAAAAGCTAGAGTGCATCCATGATCTGGATTGGATACCCTAAACTATTTCTACTGACCTAAGATGGCTGCCTCCATGTAGTAAGGCAAAGTCAAGATATTTCCTGAAAATAATCATTGATATATGTATTCATTAAACAATAATGAGGTAATATTGCATGCAAACTTCAGTTAACAACCGCATTTTCAGTAACAATCAAAATCATGACATATTTTCTTTCATTTTAAAAGTGGACTGAATATGAAAGTAGGTTTACATTTTATTCCCTTATTATTAAGCTTTACTGTGCTATAGGCATAGCATATCTACAGCAAAATGTGCTTCGTCAACTTTTATTCCCCACATTGTTGTGTTGTAGAAAAAAAACCAAGTAGTTATGCTTTGAATGACTGCTTGTTAGCGTTCATTTGCCAAAGGCATCCTTCTCGCAGTCACAATAGTTTTTTAACTGGGTATCCTGAACAAGACCATCGTTGTCATAAATGCATTGTATGCAGATATAGGGAAGTCGGTTATATACTAAAAACCTTACAGTGAAAAATAAGGAAACCAGATCCTACACGTACCAGGAAATAGAATGTGAAAAAGCTGTTGCAATAGAATCTTAAATTATATAAATAAAGGGTTATCCAAGGGAAAGGGCTGCCCCCATTAGAGTTGGAATCAAGAAAAATATAACAGGGAGATTGGTGAAATAAAACACATAAAATACTACTTCATATGCCACCTGAAAGCATGGATAACTAGTAGTGGAACGCAGGAGAGTTTTTTTCCCGGTTACTCGGTGGAACGCACGCGGTGGTCCCAACTGTCCCGAGTCTGCACTTGGATATCTATTTGCTGATATCTCACTTTCAAGCCGGCGAGAGTAAATTTATCTAAGGGACTCCATCGTTGCAACATCTGGAACCAGGATTACTGCATTCACACAGATCTGCCTGTGATTTCAGGGAGTCTGTAAGTGTTTTTAACGGTTATATGCTTACAATAAAGTGTTTACAGAGAACACTATGTTTCCTCTTTTTTGCCCCATGTAAACCTCAAGACATAATCCAACACAAGAGACCACTACATGGTTGGTTATTGTATATTATAAACGAAGAATTGATACCTATTTCCCCCTGACCACCATAGGTTATAGTATATCAGCTTCAGATTATTCCAGCTCCTACTATTTAGTAACAGGAGTCTATTATCCTGATAGCTGATAAATATTTGCGACAAGAGACTACCATTCTATGTTCCACAGACTGTTATCATAGGAACTATCATTTGATGTGTACTATTACCTTTATCCATGCTTTTAAGGTGGCATATGAAGTAGTATTTTGGTGTTTTATTTCACCAATCTCCCTATTGTATTTTTTGTGATTCCAACAGTTCACTGTTTAGTTACTAGTGCCCATCTGCTCTATTGGGGGCAGCCCTTTTCCTGGATATCCCTTTATATATATAATTTAAAATTCTATTGCAACAGCTTTCTCACATTCTATTTCCTGGTACGTTTAGGATCTAGCATCCTTATTTTTCACTTTATGTTTTAAGCCTAATTGGGGCCTTTTGTATACTAGTCGAGATTGATTGGGAGTCAGGATTTAATCTATTCCACTGTGTCACCCTCCATTTATTTCAACATTCAGTTTTAACCTTTCCACTCTATCTGAACAGCTTTTCTGTCCTTACCCATCTTACTATATATTAAAACCTTGTCTGCAGACATTTCTTGAGAAGTGCAAAAAATACATAATATTGAGCGCTATATAAAACTAACTAAGCTATTAAAAGTCAGGTCAATTGTGTATATAATTCATTGGATCGATAAAAAGATAACAACTGCAACATGTTATTATGGTATGAAAGCATTAAGGAAAGCTCTCTACTGAATGACTTGTAAGCATGTGACACAGTATATGTTTGACCATGTTTGAGATGACAAATTAGAGGAAATAATTGTTTTATAAAAGAAAAATCCCCAAATAATCCATCCATTTCATTTATGGCAGTAAAGTGACATTTAGTTTGCTTTATGTGCAGTTTGTGATTTAAAAAAAAAAAATAGCCACAGGTCAAGGCTGTTACTTATTGATTTGCCTTCAGCTCTTGATGCAAGTACATTGTTTGTTAATATAAAATCAAAACTGTAAGCAAAGACTTGTAGAAAATTTGTATTGCCATGTTTTAGCTGTCATTGTGTTTAAAGAACAGTCATTTGAAAAGTCAGACTACTACTGTACCTTTCAAATTTTGATCATTTGTATAAATACTGCTGGATTAGTTATATGCTCCATTCCATAACATATTAATACCGGGCCTGTTTAATGCTCAATTGCTTATTTTTCTTAGCTCCCCTGGATCTTGTGCCATATCTGATAGCCAAGAGTATATAATAAGCTCAAGTAGATGGGGGCTAGTAATAAAAATATCCCCCGACTCAACTCTAAGGTACCCAAGTCCTTAGTCACTGCCATCCTCAATAAAAAAAAACCTATCTAACCCTTTCACCCTAGTAAAAGTGAGGGGGGGTAATACACTAAATACCTTTACAATAAAACATTAGTACTTACCATTAGCTGTCATCTTTTTTCTTCCAACTCTTTTCAGCCCCCCCAAAATGCCAAATTAAAATCAATAAGGTCATGTTGAACTATTAAAAAAGTACCTGATTGCAACAACAACAAAAAAAAACACAGAAAAAAATCGAGACTGAAAAAAATAATAATCTATCTTCACCCCAGGAGGGCTTGGTGCAGACTGAGCTTGCATGGCGGGGAAAGCCTTATAAAGTTTCCCCACACTGTACAGTTTGACTCTTAAACCAACCAATTAAGAGTGTTCTGACTGGTAAATCAAGCTATAAGCAAGCTATACGTCCAAGAATCTGTCTATTGGTCAGTGGTTACTTGACCTGTAAATAAAATCAAAATGTTGTGGATGTCCCCTAACCATCTGTCATCTTTTTGTACACCTCTTGAATGGACAGGAAATACAACACAATCCTTGTGTCCATCATGGCAAACTAAGCTGCTTATTTGTCTACACCACAAAAAAAAGCTTCTTTGCCATTCCATCCACCCCGACTTATCTGATGCCAGGAATTGACTGTTCAACATGAATCAAAATGAGCTTGCTCCTCCATTGCGCAAGTCATTCATTTTATGATTGTGCCATTTGGGGATTCTGAGCTTTGAAGTTTGGACGATCACCAGATCTGTCCAAATGTGAATGAATTGCATTGATACGAAACTAGCTGATCTGGAAAAATACTTCTAATCAGCTATAGTTACAATGTGGTTATTTTGACCTGAATTTTGTATTTCAGTTTTAAATCACTACAATTCAGTGTTTGTCAGTGTTAATTAATCTATTTTGTCATGAAGCAAACAACAGCTAGTTAAATCTGCAATTTGTGTACATTATATAAATCTGACTAATTTGTTTGTTGATCTTTCTGATTAGATTCAATAATTTCAGGGGAAAATAAATTCAGTTAGATTTTAGTTTGACAAAAGCAACTAATTTCACAAGAACTTGGCGTTCAGCCTGTGCTAGACAGAAACTGATACTGCATTTTCTTGCTTGCTTAGCAAATATTTGATTTGCATTAAACTTGGGCATCTATTTTCCGAAAAATCACAATTTGGACGAAAATCGTCTTGTTCATCTGCATTGCACAATCGAAGAATAAACGAATGAACAAATCACACGAAACAAAAATCTTTGATAGATTAATTTATTAGTTCGTTCTTGTAAATTCATACAATTGAGCTGTCATGATTAGAGTTGAGCGAACCCGGACTGTAAAGTTCGAGTTCGTACCGACCATTAGGTTTATTTGGACCCCGGACCCGAACACGGACATATCACTGTATGTTCGGGTTGGAGTTCGGTGTTCGGCGATTTAATGGCGCATTTTGAAAGGCTACAGGGCAGCCAATCAACAAGCGTTTGACTCATGTGCCCTTAGAAGCCATCACAGCCATGCCTACTAATGGCATGGCTTTGATTGGCCAGTGCAGCATGTGAGACAACCTCTAAATATAAGCTGGAATCGCGTAGCGCCGCACGCACATGCGGTCTTATTAGTGTGGGAAGAGGATGCTGCCGCTGATAGAGACAGCTTAGTAAATAATTCTGCAAACTAGTACATTAGTGGGGTGGGGTGCACTTCATATCTGAGAGCCAAATAGAAGCTTCAAATACCGCGGTTACATCGGAGTTTTAAAAATCAATTTTTTTAGGGTGCTAAATAGTACATTAGTGGGACAGTACATTAGTGGGGTGCACTTCATATCTGAGAGTCAAATCGAAGCGTCTAATAGTGTGCTTACAGCACAGTTGTAAAAATTCAAATTTTCTGGGTGCTAATCTGCTAAATAGTACATTTGCGGACTGCAATTCATAACTAAAAGTCAAATAGAAGTGTCTAATAGTGTGCTTACAGCGCAGTGGTAAACATTCTTATTTTCTGGGTGCTAATCTGCTAAATAGTACATTTTGGGGTCTGCTCTTCATATCTGAGAGTCAAATAGAAGCGTCTAATAGTGCGCTTACAGTGCAGTTCTAAAAATTCTAATTTTCTGGGTGCTAATCTGCTAAATAGTACATTTTGGGGCATGCACTTCATATCTGAGAGTCAAATAGAAGTGTCTAATAGTGTGCTTACAGCTCGGTTGTAAAAATTCTAATTTTCTGGGTGCTAATCTGCTAAATAGTAAATTTTGAGGCCTGCGTTGAACTTTATATCTGAGAGTCAAATTGAAGCATCTAATAGTGTGCTTACAGCGCAGTGGTAAACATTCTTATTTTCTGGATGTTAATCTGCTAAATAGTACATTTTGTGGCCTGCGTTGCACTTCATATCTGATAGTCAAATAGAAGCGTCTAATAGTGTGCTTACTGCGCAGTTGTAAACATTCTAATTGTTTTGCTGCTAATCTGCTGCTTACATTGGAGTTTTAAAAAGTAATCTTTTTTTGGTGCTAAATAGTATATTTGGGGTGTTCACTTCATATCTGAGAGTCAAATCGAAGCGTAACTTTGATTCAAATTTACTACATCAGTTACTTGTAATATTGTTTCACACCTAGAATACTTGTTACACAGATCTAAGTGATAGAAAACAGATTGATATTTTCTACACTAGAAACTACCAGATAACAAGCTGCTATATTTAAACCAGTGATCAATAGCTAAGAGGTACTTCAACAATATTGTAATTCTGGGGCAATACCCTCACAAGTCAAACTAAGAGGTCAGTTTATAGGGAAAACTGTTGCCTGGATACAATTCTAAAACAATTTCCATATGTCCTTTGCAGACTTTACATGCTGGAAAAACACAGGTGCCAACTGCTGTGGATTTCTGCAGAGTGCATACCGGCAAGGAGGGCAGGGTTGAGGAGTGGGTGGAAGATGATGTGGAGGATGATGAGGTCCTAGATCCCACATGGAATCAAGGTCATGCGAGTGATGTGTGCAGTTTGGAGGAAGAGGCGCTGGTCGCTGGGAGCAGGGTGCAAAAGCGGAGTGGCCGTCCCCTGGCACTCGTCGGCATGTATTAGCTCGAGAATTACCAGTTATCCAAGTAATACATGTAGCGATCAAAGGATCCGTAATAGGGGTTCGGGTTCGTACCAGATATAATGATCCATTTGTAGTTTCACAGTCAGGTGGGCAGTCCGGTGACCAGGACCCAGACACTGTCTAGGCCGCGGTCGGACGACCGGGACCCAGTATGCCTGATGGTGAAATTAGGTGTCACAGTGTAGAATGGATTAGCAGGGTCTGGTGCAGGGTAACTGCACACCCCCTGGTGTGCGGCCACATACCAGGACCCTGATGCAGCTTCAGTAAAAAGAGTACTGGATACCAGAAGCCATCGCCAGACTGATCAGCAACTTGGAACAGGATGTGACATTCACTGTAGCGGCTGTGCGCACTTTTGGCGTTGTCACCCTGCTGCTGCTCGTCTGTCTGCGCTGCAGTGTAATTTCGGCCTTCCCGCTCACGGCCTCAAGAGACTGTGCAAGCAGCAGCAGGCGATAGTGGAGTTTCAGCTGCAGCACGCACGGGTCAGTGGCTCTGCACCAGACTTCCCTCCAATTGATCAGAGTTAAAGGATTTCAAGTGGACTCATTAGAGTCCTGTATTGTTATTTGTCGTCACTACCTTCATGCGTCGGGAGTGGGTCATTTGCGCGCCTGCTGCCTTCCTTGCATGTGGTAGCCATTTCTCAGGGTCCCTGTACGGAATGGAACCCTGATTCCCCGTTACCCGTGGTCACCGTGGTAGGCGCAGAAACTGGCATTGAAAGTTGATATTGGCTACCTCATCCTCTTCCTCCACCGCTGCTTCCACCTACACCGCCACGGTCACCGCCTCCTCAACCTATGGGTCACTTAGTATAAACTATGTACACATTAGCAGAGGTTTGTGAATGCCTTTTCTCCATGCATCAGGAGTTGAGCATTTCTCCATGCATCAGGACTGCAAGAAATGCACCGCAGACCGCAAATGTTTATTTTTTTATATGTCCCAATATTTTGGGGGCTACCCAAATTAAAATAAAAAAAATAAATAAAAAATAAATAAAAAACAGTATTGGCTACTGCCTCCTATACTAAGTGGGACACTTAGTATAAACTATGTACACAATAGCAGAGGCTTGTGAAGGCCTTTTCTCCATGCATCAGGAGTTGAGCTCACTTTGAACAATGAAAGAGTATACCCTGCACTCCAACCCTCTCTCAAATGGATAATTCTGTTGATCCTCCTGACAGCCATGCTTTAGATTTTGATTTATGTTCTTCCAAAGCTAAAATCAAAGATTCCATCTAGTGCTATTTTATGGCTCAGCTGTATTTTTAATTTGTATGTTATTTTAAGTGATTTCCCTATCCACATTTGTTTGCAGGGCACTTGTCCTACCCTTACCCCCATGTTATTTGCTTTTGCAGCTCTCTAGCTCTTTCTAGGAGTTTTTTTAGAGGGATTTTTGTGACTTCAATGGGGTTCAGGTTCGGGGTCAAGTTCGAGCCCGAACCCGGACTTTTTTTCAAAGTTCGGCCAAACCCACCGGACCTGAACATCCAGGTGTCCGTTTAACTCTAGTCATGATTAATCAATACAAAACAGGGAGCTATCTACTAGACATTTCCCTAATTTGGTACCATTACATTTGGCAATTCTACATAAAGGTATCATTTTTATTTAGACAGTTATGTACTAAACAGCTAAAAGATCAAAACTAAGAAAAGTAGTTTTCTTATCTTGATCTTTCAAATATTTACTAGTTAGGTCCATAGCTTTGAATCCTTATGTGGGATTGCCATATTTAAGGATTTTAAAATAGGGAGCTAGTAATTAAACCCAGCTCCCTCCCTAATTTGATATGATTAATTATCTGAAATCCCACACAGGGGTACCAAATTAGAGACGTATACACTTTCTAAACCACTGAAAGATATGTCATAGATTGCATCCAAAAAGAAATATCTGAAATATCGAAATAACCAAAAATATTGGAAGACTTTAATCCATAAAGAATTGACTAATGGATTAAATGAAATTTACTTTCATCTGAATGCATTTGGAATAACTGAAAATGTTCTCTGTGCATAAGACTAGACTGCATTGTTTGATATTATACTCCACAGTATCCTAAAACATCAGGAATCTAACGGATAGATTTTTTTTAACAGGTATTGGTAAAAACCTAATCCAATAAAATGGGAAAGATATTATCTATGAGATAGCTGAATGCTTATTATGGTCGTAAGTATTGCAGAAAGACATAGAAACATAGAAACATAGAATGTGACGGCAGATAAGAACTATTCGGCCCATCTAGTCTGCCCAAGACAAGATAATATAGTATTTGTAAGAAGTCATATAGTTTTATAGCATAGTTGTGGATATGATTTATTAAGGCATGGTATAGGAATTTCTAATTCAAAAATTGATTGTGCAATAAAAAAACATAAATGCTAACGAATGCTAAAACATTAGATGTCCAGATGATAACAACAATGAGCAAGATCATAGCAATTGTCAGTATTCAATGTATATACTGTACTTGCAAACAATAGTTACAATACAAAAGAATGATTGTTTCCATCACCAACATTTTCGTAATATCTGCCTCCAGAGAGAAGCTGGGTTTTGTTTAATACCATTTTACGATTCTGGAGAATACACAAAGTTATTGGAAATATTAAACCACAAAATATTGTATAAAGTTCCAAATATAAAGCTTTAACCAAGATATAAAGTTCAGAGAATGAATGTTTAAACAAACCTGTTTGTATGTTCTGTGCCTCGTTTTCATTTAAGTAAATCCTTGTATGACTTCAAGTCAGTCTTATAGGTAGGTACATTTTCTATGGTCTATTTACACTTTTATATGACATACCTCCTGAAAGAAGTTGAGTTTTGCTTTGGAGTGATGGGCTTGGATTATGAAATCGGTTACTGAATGACATAAATAACCGTCTGCAGAAATCATCTGGTAAATCAGCCTCTAGAAATGTTTTCATAAATAACTGGAAACCTTCAAAGTCAATTGCCTACGTGGAAGAAAAAAAAATTCAAGACAACAATACCCCACATATTAAATGTTGTGTGTAAATAAGACATGTGGTTATAAGCACAAAATAGTGTATGGAGATTTATAATAATCATAAAGGATATCCATGAGAGCTAATGAACCAGTAAAATCTAGGACAAAAGTAATTTTACGTGAAGTCATAGACTTTCTGGCAGTCAAAAGTAGTTCATTATAATTTTTTTCCATAGGTTTATAATTTATTTATATGTTTATTATGTGTTTTTTTATTTATGTATTGAATTATTTAGCTTTCATAAGGCATCAATATTTCTGGCAAACAGTTGCGGATATTTCCAGCATCAGAGAATGTATTAAAAAAAACAAATAACAGTAGACTCATAACGAAAAGCAAGGGAATTTTTTCAGCGAAAGCTTTGATGGTAAATAGTGATGTCGCAAACATAACATTTTCCGTTCGCGAACGGCGAACGCGAACTTCCGCAAATGTTCGCGAACGGGCGAACCGGGCAAACCGCCATAGACTTCAATAGGCAGGCAAATTTTAAAACCCACAGGGACTCTTTCTGGCCACAATAGTGATGGAAAAGTTGTTTCAAGGGGACTAACACCTGGACTGTGGCATGCCGGAGGGGGATCCATGGCAAAACTCCCATGGAAAATCACATAGTTGATGCAGAGTCTGGTTTTAATCCATAAAGGGCATAAATCACCTAACATTCCTAAATTGTTTGGAATAACGTGCTTTAAAACATCAGGTATGATGTTGTATCGATCAGGTAGTGTAAGGGTTAAACCCGCTTCACAGTGACAGACCAAACTCCCCGTTTAACGCACCGCAAACAACCGCAAACAGTCCATTTGCACAACCGCAAACTTCCCATTTGCACAAGGTTGGATACGAGTTGCACTGGTGTGACACTGTGCCCTGGCAGGCCCTGAAACGCACATGTGTGAAGGAAACTGACTGCTATTATTTCACAGTCAAAAAAGTTTTTTGGTTTTTTTTTTAAATGCAAGCTATTGTGACACCAGATATGAGTGGTGGCACTGGGCAAGTGGGCACAGTATACGCTGTGAGCCTGACACACACGCTGGCAGGCAGGCAACTGCAATTAAATTACACAGAAAAAAAATTATGTTCTAGCCCTACAAAGGGCTTTTTGGGGTGCTGTCCTTACAGCAGAGATCAGATGAGTCCTTCAGGACTGTAGTGGACACTGAATACACTAGCCTAGCTATCGATTTCTCTATTAAATCAGGAGCAGCTACACTGTCCCTCCTCTCACTAAGAATGCAGCTTCCGGGGGGCTGGGCCTAGCTGTCATGGAGGAAAGACGCACTTCGTGTGAGCTCCCTCAATATCTCACTTTAAGCAGCTATCAACAAGTGAATTTCACCCCAGAAGGGGATGACCCAGCAATGATGCTCCTACCTGACCGACCCGACATGCTTAATAGCGGTCAGCAACTCGACAGAGTCTTACTTACCTCCACGTGGCAAGTGTGGCCTGGTGCTCACCGGGCGGGAGAGGCGTCCGATCTCCCGATCCTGGGATGCCCAGGAGCAGCTACTTCCCGGCAGGAGCTCCGTTACCCACCCCCCTCGGACCGGTGGGGGTTATCCCGGTCCACCCCTGAGAGCCTGTCTGGAGCTAATGGACGCACAGAGCACAGCCGCCCAGGCTGACATACTCATCTGCGACTCTCCCAATATGGCGGCAGCCGTGTGTCCTCCTGGTACCAGCAAAGCATGGCAGGATATTGAGTATAAGCTGGACAGACTCTTTAATCAATTTTGGAAGCAAATAACAAGCAGGAAGCCCCAACAATCTCCACCACAGCCCCAACAAGCTCCACCACAGCTAAGCGAAGCAGTCCCCATTAAAATCCACCATCGCAAAAGGCGTCGAAGACGGGACCGGAGGCACAAACAGAAATGCAGAACCTGCCCCACGTCAAGCACTCGCCTCCACCTTAAGCCACCACAATCCCACACCGGACGTGAAGCACCACCGGGACAGATCCGACCACCCGACAAAACAAGCTTCCACCACCTCAAGCCGCGAACCCGGCACTCAGCCAGAGACTTGGCTTTGTTGTTCCAGGTATCAGGGACTCCCAGGGTCTGCACCTGGCGCCCAGAAGGGATCGGATGAGCACACCAGTAAACAGCAGCCTGCCAAGCATGTCCCACTATAGCCGATCCTCCACACCATGCCTTTGATCACATGAACTGCTCTCTGCACATTAACTAATCGTAAAGTAGCAAGCATTTAAACATGTCATTATTTCATCTCCTAAAGAGTTAATTGCCGTAGTTCCTTACATGCCTTTACCTTAACCATTCATGTATTATGTTATTCACTAGTCTCATCTCATGGGGCGACTCACACTTGATTTATAACTAGTGGTGGAGCTGCTGATATAAATACACAGTTGATAACGTGTCATGCAAGCTACACCCTAAACATGACAGCCATCTTTCACTGCTATATACTCATACCCTCAGTGCAACTAGCCATGATATACGCACATTCAGCCTAGCATGCTCAAATATAACACACTTCTGTCTAAAAAAAAAAAAAAAAAAAGAATGCAGCTTCAGAATTAATCTAAATTGTATGCTGTCTAGGAGGTGGGAGGGTCTGGGAGTGAGGGTCTGCTGCTGATTGGCTGGAATGTGTCTGCTTACTGTGAGGTACAGGGTCAAAGTTTACTCAATGATGACGAATAGGGGCGGACCGAACATCGCATATGTTCACCATCCGTGGCGAACGCAAACAAGCTATGTTCACCAGGAACTATTCGCCAGCGAACCGTTCGGACATCACTAATGGTAAATACTCTTATGTCAGGATTGACTTTTTCATGACATACAACGATCATAAGAATATACTAAGAAGAGTACTATTTGTATTACAAAGCATGAAAAGATAGAATCAGTAGTAGGTTGTTTAGTTAAAAATGAATTATATATGCAATAGAAGTCTTTGTTTTAATAAACATCAATTGATCAGTGATACGCTTCAGTATATAAATGTGTGTTTCCTGTCCTAAAGTGTGTTATACCCCATCTCCTATAGACTGTAGTCCTCTTCAACCTATTGCTCCTGTAAGTTTTATTGTAATTGTCCATTTATATTGAAAAAAACCCTCTCAAAATATTGTAAAGCGCTACAGAATCTGTTGGCGCTATACAAATGGAGATAATAATAATAATAATAATAAATGTGTCCATTTTAAATAGGTACAAGATGGCTGAGATAGCCCTTTGAGGTAACTTTTATTTCAAACTGGTCAGTTGGGTGTTTCTGCTTTCAATGTGATAGTCCTGCTTTTCTGATAGTCTCTACATATTGGCAGAGAGCAAACTGATTTGGGATGCTGTCATGGCTTGTCCCAATTTTGACAAGTTCTAAAGCAGTGAAGATCGCTAAATAGCAAGTATACATAAAGATGCACGTGTTACGCAATGCTCAGACCATATATGTTCAAAAGTATAAATTGGATTTGGTTAGAGCTTTAATATCTGAATTGGAAATAGTAAGATATATTTATTGACAAATAGGATCACTATGGAAATATAAAGATTTGTATAAGGAGTTTATGGATCATCTAGAGGTCTTCGGGGATAAACTCTTAAATAATACCATCAGGAATCCTGCTATAATATAATGATTACTAAAGTCCTGAATTAGATTTTAACTGAATACTCATGAATAAACAGTAAAAAAATATGACACTTACTTGTTTAAGAATATCTTGTTTCTGTTTCACATGAAAGAAAAACAGACAAATATTAATAAAAAAAAAACAACAATTTAATATGCTCATTATATTACTTAAAATATTTGTGATCTAAATTCCTTCAATCATACACTCTATGGGTTGCAAATTATTTTTCAAATGATTTAATGTGTTTGAATAAACATTACAAATATATTTTGATAAAACCTTAAAAAATAAAGATATAATATTTGGATAAAAAAAATCTATATATTAAAAAATATGGAAATATTAAAATATTAAGATGTTTTTTAAAATAGCAAATAGCAAATCAAAAATGAGAAATCATTTGAAAAGCTTATGCAAATATATTAAATTAGGGCCTAAGTGCATTATATCCAATTATTTTAAAGATGTCTTTAAAATCTTCAGCATTTTCTATATTAAACAGAAATTTAAAAGGAAACTGTCACTTCCCTGGTGTTTGTATCCTTATATTTAACAAATATGTATTTTAAGCATGTGAAAAATAAAATGAAATGTATAATTACACATCTCTTTATCCAGCAAATGAGCACCTTCATCTTAGCTCCCTATCAATCATTGTTAGAACTTGTTTTCTTTGCACCTGAAAGGCAGCTTAGAAAAAAACATACAGGGAAGAGGAGAAGCTTTACAATATTTCTTTATGTCCCGTTGGTTTGCACTGGCATTGCCCTACCTGAACTGGATTTTGATGTAATTTGCTAAATCTTTAACATAACTTTGAAAGAACAATGAAAAACGGTTAACACAAACCGTGTTTTATTCAGTCATGCAAATTCCAGGAACGTGAAAGTTCCCCTTTAAGAAAAACAAAACAAAAAAAACAAGAGCATCTTCAGCATGACAAGTCATTCACAACATATAACCAGAAGAAAGAATAAGTGATTACAAAACATTTCTATTTTTCTATATC
The DNA here is from genome assembly GCF_036172605.1 of Pelobates fuscus. NCBI lineage: Eukaryota > Metazoa > Chordata > Amphibia > Anura > Pelobatidae > Pelobates > Pelobates fuscus. The sequence continues at coordinate 330,648,702 of NC_086320.1, read as the reverse complement.
ATAAGTGCTACTGACACTAAATAATTTTACTCCCTATATTTTGGTATTCCTAATGTTTAATAAAAACCAACCCAACCCTCCCCCCCCCCCCCCCCCACACCCAAAAAAAAGTTACCTGATCTTAAATCCCTATGCACATTTGTTTTAAAAGATGTTATTTTAATTTTGTTCATAATTCCATCAGCATTACAAGATGAATCATTGTGCACTATACAAGAGTGGAATCATGTTTTTGTAGCAACTGAAAATGATAAATTGGCAAAATAAACAATGAATAAAAAGTTGCTCTTTTTAGTATTTGGGAAAAATAGGCATAAGGAGCTTGCTTGCTGCAATTGAAAAAGGAAATCTACTTGGAAAATACACAAACTGAGATGCTGGAGGGAAGCGGTGGGAAGGCTACACATTGCTGGGAAGCTTTTCTCTCCTTGGGTAAGATACATGTTTACATTAGCCTTAGAAAAAGAAAAATAGAAAAGTGTGAAAAATAAAATACTAAAACAGAAACTGTCTCTCAACAGTAGTAAATCTAAACTTTTATGGAGCCATTCCACTTGACCTAAAAGTCCCAGATATAAATGCAAGATCTTCTCTAAAGCAGGTTGAGTCAGTACCCCAATAGTAGCTACCAAGTGATGAAGGGTGGAGTGGATCCTATGTCCCAACGATGCTGGGGATGTGAAGGTAGGGCATCAGAAAGTATCCCTATGGTTTTCAAGAATGTAGTAGCCCTGACAGGTAAAAGATGGTGCAAGGCTGACAATTTTTGTCAACTTGAAGATGACGTGGCCTCCATGTGTAAAGTATCTCTTTCGTATTTCTCTAAATTTCTGAAATATGTTCCGGTTATTGCAATGATAAGTTTCTGATGTAAGAGAGCTGTTCCACTGTATGCATATATCTTGAAGCCTTCATTAGTGTAGCTTTATCTGACTGTCTCTGCAACTGCAGAAGAACATCACTCGAGCCTTACTTGCAAGAGGGCCATCACTCTGGAGGAGCATTAGCTGCCTTTATCTGTCTTAATCAGGTGTGAGTAGCCCTCTAACCCCATTTGTTTAGCCTGTTTCAGAAATAGTAGGTTAAAGAATGTTCACTTAAAGTAATGTGGAAGTTTCAGTGTCAGGGATAACCTGAAGCCAAAGGTTCCGTGCATTGGCTCTGTCATTTAATATAGCCACCTGGGTCATCATTTATTTGACTTAAACAGCTGTAAAACCTTCCCAAGGACTACACAATTCCTGCATTCCCCTCTTACTTCCAGTAGAAAAGCTCTAATGTTGTATTGCTGTATTGTCAATACCAGCAATTACCAAACACGATTAGTTACTGATTGTGACGCCGCCTGCCAGGTCTGCTCCTGCCAGAGAGCGGTATGTGTCCCGGCAGTCGCGGATCATTGCACATTGGCACTACCTTCGGCCTTACGTATTCCCAATGTTTTTCATGTGTCCCTGCTTAAGCCTTTGTTGTGTAATAGTTACACCAAACGCTTGTTTCGTCCTTTTCCTGTGTCTGTTGATAGTCGGGATGGGTATGAGATTCAGTCGATTGTAGACTCCAGGTGGTCGCAGGGTGTGTTACTGTATTTGATACATTGGAAGGGTTATGGGCCGGAGGAACGTTTGTGGGTTCCCACCTCTGACGTTCATGCTGTTCGGTTGCTGCGTGCTTTTCATGTCTGGTTTCCCAATAAGCCAGCCCCTTCCTGCCCAGTGTGCGGTTTTCAGGGAGGGGGTACTGTCACGCCGCCCACCAGGTCCGCTCCTGCCAGAGAGCAGTATGGATCCCGGCGGGCAGGCGCTACAGAGGGCTAGCATATGCGCGCGCAACAGAGGGCTAGCATATTATATATATAGCACTCTTTAAAGAAGGAAACTCCAAAAGGCTAACTAACAATATGTACACAAAATGCTACCCAAGAAATAACCCATAAGGCAAATGCAATGGAACTTATATTGCTCTTATATCACTCCCATTCCAGGAACACACAATTCTGATGGACCGGGAGGGTTGCTACATGTTTGCTAAAGGCACACCGATGATCAGACAGTATATACTTGCAAATGTATACCTCCCCAACAGACACAAGAATATGTTCCTTTGAAAGACCCTTAATACCCTGTTGGATTTCAAAGAAGGTTGTCTAATTTTCGAAGATGACTTTAATGTAGCTCTTAATCCCACTCTAGACACCTCTACACGCCAGTCTTCCATACCTGACCACATCAACAGGGTGATCAAACAGGCCTTACGAGACCAGAGGGTGGTAGACTGCTGGAGACAAGCATTCCAGACTTGATTGTTTTTTTCTCCCCCATTATCACCTCTCTGACTTTCAAGAAAGGCGATAAGTTATACATCCAGTTTGGCTACTTTGACAATAAACTGTAAATTCACTTTGAAATGTAACTTTAGAAAATAACCTGGGAATTGAAATTTAATCATTACGTCAATACAGCCAAATATATAAAAAAAAGTGACAGCCACTAGAGGCAGATTTAAACACTGCATTTACCCTGCTTAGACTGCAGTGACAGGCTCTTTGCACCAAAATCAGTATATTAAGTGGAAAAACAAATCAGTGGGAAAAAAACAAATTAGTTTTATGCAGGGTGTGACTAGACATTCTAATTAATTATTAGGACATTATGTTTTAATTATACAAACCTTTGCAGCAGTACTTATAAGATGGCAGACTATTGATGTACTTGTGAATAATTGCTAGGTTCAATACAACTCTCATTATGTGACTTAAACATTTTAAATTAAACCTTAACTTACTGTTGTCTCCTAAAACCAAATGTGTTTCTTATGCTTGGATTTTGAACACACTGATATAAGGATATATTCAAGTTAAAAAACATACCTCTTCAGGGTTGTATTTTGCCAAAACCCCATGACCATGGAATTCTTCCAACACGTCCTTAAGTTTCTTTGTTGAATCTTAAATTTAAAAAAAAAAAATACAATGTTATTAAAATATTGAAACATGTCAAAATTATTGGCATAAAAAAAATATTTAAAGTACTTGCTATGTGCCTGCAAGAATATAATTGTTAAGCATTATATTATAAAATCCTGTATTACATGTAAGTAAAATAAAATAAAAACATTCTACAAACACATTGTTTTTTTATTTGTTATGATAGCAAATGTCTGGAATTAGAAATGTACTGTCGCTCAGATCATGTCTTCAAAATATCTTCATAAAATAAAATTGTTAATGTGTATTTTGAGTTACATTTTATTACATTGAGTAACTATAAAAGCAGTTACTCTCCCTTGCCAAACACAGATAAACAAAAGAAAAATACAGAAGATACTTTCATTTAACCATAACAGCATAATAATTCATTATTAATACAATAAAACATATAATAAATACTTTTTAAGGCAACTTTTTACGGATTTAATTTTTTCTTGAAAATAGTACAGTGATTATGTTAAAAGATTGAATATATTTCTGGCACGTAAATATAAAACCTCTTCGGGTATCCTGAAATTATACATTTTGTAAATTTAAGAATTCTTTTTACAGAAGTATTGGGTTATTTATTTCCCCATTCATACTGGGTCTAAAATATCAGAAAACAAACATTAGTTTAATTTTTGCAACACATGGTGAGTGTAACAAAAATGGATACAACATTGTAAATACTGGTTTTGGTTATTTGTAAGGAATCTGATAAAGTTGGAATTGGAATTAAAATTTAAAAATAATGAGTACATATGAGCAGAATATCTCTATATCGTAAGTAGTGTCTGTATTATACTATACAGCCTGTAAACTAATCCTATAGTGTGTTAAAAGATCTCCCTCCACATCCATGTACATTTACTACAAAGGTTTCTATAACATGCCTATATAAAGTGCCTATGGATGCAGAGGTTCTAAATACCTGGCAGAATTATTATTTCTCTTTCAGATATAGACCAGTTCTGACGCAAAGAGAAAGGTAAGTGACGATGAAAGTGTTAAAGGGAAACTATAGTGCTAGGAATACAAATTTGTATTCCTAGTACTATAGTGCCCTGTAGTGTCCCCTCCCTCGCGGTCCCTCCACTTGCAGTTGATGTCCATTCGCGCTGGTTTAGGCTCCGCCTCCGTTCCTCCTCCATCAACATCAGCCTGCAGGGGGGACATAATGCATGGCGAGCGCCATGGACACATTAGGACTTTCCCATAGGAAAGTGTGAGGATGTCCAGCATCACTTAGCGGACCAAACGGACTTGGACGCGCCTCTAGTGGCTGTCTGGTAGACAACCACTAGAGCTGGAGTTAACCCTGCAAGGTAATTATTATAGCTTTTCAATAACTGCAATAATTACAATTGCAGAGTTAAGGGGAAAGGGACAGTGTACCCCGACCACTTCAATAAGATGAAGTAGTCTGGGTGCCTATAGTGTCCCTTTACGTTAGCCCTTGAATACATGAGGATGGGAGAAACATTATTACAACATCAAATAAATTAGAATCCAATGTTTTTATTTGGATTATGTTTTATTTATATAAGAATTGGTTTTGTTTTCTTCAGTTGTTTAAAATTCAGAACTAAAATAATAATATTAACATCCAGGTAAATGTAATCAGTATCAGTATCAGTATTTCCCGATATTACATTAGTGTCCTTTCCCTCTACATCTGCCCCACTGTGTTTTGGAATGGCCGAGCTTAACACATTTGTTAAAGATGGGCAAAAAATGCCTGTAAAGAAAAATAGCGGAGATACTTGAGGTCAGGTGTAAAGTAAAGCTACTAATTGAGCCAAGGTTGGAATGCTAAAACTAACACTGTATTCTTGGGTCTAAGATCTACAATAGGCATCACAGTAATGGTATTGGAACTTTATATAGATTTATAGATTGGCAGCTTTTTTATTGAGTCACAAAATCAAATTATTTATGTTAGATCCCCACAAAGATTGCAAACCTTTTAGCAAACAACATAATGCGTTGTTTTTTTGTCTATTTCATTTTGCATTAGCACACCGAGGAAATGTTTTAATCTTGAAAATCTAAATAGAGTAGCATGACATTTGTCTTATAGTATACAGACTATCCTTACGGGCAGAAATAATGTATTTCTTAATTGCCCTTACACAATATATTTTGTTTTTTAGATTAGATTGTAATTGCCCTTGAGATAGATTGAACATTTTCTTAACATACTTCAAGAACTAAACAATTATACCAGCTCTTTATATTACAAATCTGGGCCTTTAAAAGATGGTAAGCTCTTCTGGGAATAATTATAATTATGTTTGATTGATTAAAATAGGAGGTTGTAGTCTGTAGAAGATCTTAAAATTCTACATTTTTATAATTATTTTTTTTGTTTTGTTTTTATTGTGCCACAAATGTGAATTTAAAATCAAACCAACTACTAAACTACATTCATATATGCAAAAAATAGGGGATGATCTGCTAAACCAATAACGAAAGGAAAAACATAGCGTATAACTGTGTATATGAATTAACCACAAGTGCTGTATTCACAAATGGCCACTCACACATTCACTGAAGTTAAAGTGCCTTAAGTATACATTTTTTCCAAGGATTCAATTTTCCATCTGTATTTGAATCACCATGGATTGGCTGGAGTATATGTGCTCAAGAGAGAAAAAAAAAATTGTAGTGCACAATCAAGAGTGTAATAAAAAAAAAAAATATATATATATATATATATATATATATATGACAAGTACAATATTGACATAGGAGTGCAAAGAACATCTTAGTCTTCCAAAAAACACCATAAGTCTATATCTAAATTTAGTCCACATGGTTGTCATGTCTTTAATTTATGTATCCAAAAGGTTTCCCTTTGCGAAAGTTTTTTAATTAAATCACCTCCTCTCCAATGGGGGTCAATATGCTCAAAGCCCATGTAGGAAAATCTTTGCCAGTTGAACTTATTACAATTATTACAGTGGATTGGTATTATATGTTTAATGGAATTTTTTCTAATATTGTTTTGATGGTCTAATATTCTTTCTTTTAGTTTTCTAAAAAGTTCTTGCCATTTATTGTTTCCTGCATGGGCATTGTAGCATATAAACAACATGTTTGGTGTTACAATTTATATTTGATTTTACTTTAAAACTTTCTTTATTGGTCATACTAGTGAATTATTTTCTTTGTATATATATTTGATTTTTACAGTCCTTACATGTGTTGCAGGGGTTCAAACCTTTGATATTAGATGTTGTACCTTTTTGTGGGATTTTTAATGCATAGCTTGGGGCTAGTATATTTTTTATTTTTGTATTTTTTATTTTTTAGAAAATAATTGGTGCTTTTTTTGGGAGTACCTTTCCCAATATGGGATCTTTACATAAGATATCCCAGTGTTTATTTCAGATATTTTTTATGCTCCAATGTTGTGTATTATATTGCGTAATGAAGGAAAACTTGTAATCTTTTTTTATTTCTTTTTTTTGCTTTGGATATTACCAGTTCTCTTCTGTTTTTCTTTTCAGTTTACTTAATTTCTCTTTCTAATGATGCTGGTTCATATTTTTTTGTTAAAAATGTATTCTTCAAATGTTTGGCCTGTTCTTGATAATCTGGATTTTTTGTATAATTTGTCTTATTCTTGTTGTTAATTGACCCTTTGGGATGGTTTCCAACCATTTTTAGGATGGCAGCTTTTTCTGTGTATATAACTATTACCTTCGGGTTTTTTTAAATGACATTTTGATTGTATAGTTTGATTTTCAACATAGAAACAAACGTCAAGGAAATTAATTGTTTTAGAATATATCTCATGGGTAAATTAAACTACATGCATCTGAATAATACTAGCTAGGTTATTCAGTAAAATGAGTAAAAAAAAAGTATATAAGTATAAGGTCATTATAGCCAAAGCCAGCTATTATTTTAGTTCAGCTATTAATCACATTCACTTTGGATTCACTTTGAATTCTCACTCAATAAATAACCTTGTAAGTGAATGCAACATCCATATAGGATAAACACTAATATTGGCAATCATATTAACATTAATAAATAATACATACAATTAAAAATCTAGTAAAAAAAATTGCGAAACAACAATTATTCTTGACAATGATCAATGATCTTCTTATTAGTTTTCTACAGGTGATACACTTCAAGTTAATCTCTAACATTAAGACAGCAATATCCATTATCAGTATTCTTGCATAGATTTTACCTAAAATGTGTTATACTCATTATTGTCATCTTAAAAAAATCGCATTGTCATGGGTTGTTTAACCCCTTAAGGACACATGACATGTGTGACATGTCATGATTCCCTTTTATTCCAGAAGTTTGGTCCTTAAGGGGTTAATGCTGCCAGTGGTCAAAAAGTACTAAAAATCATTGCTTGCTTGCAATGAAAGCAGTAAGCAATATTTTGCAAATTGCACTCTGCTGTATGCATTCAGTCCTGAATTCTGTATGAATTCAGTCCCTAGGCTGTAATGTAAACACTGCAATGTAAGCACTACCTTTTCTCTGAAAAGACAGTGTTTACTGCAAAAAGCCTGCAGGGACTGACTAAACTACACTGAACAAAATTATAAACGCAAAACTTTTGTTTTTGCCTCACTTTATGTAAACAAAAGGCCTATTTCTCTCAAATATTGTTCACAAATCTGTCTAAATCTGTGTTAGTGAGCACTTCTCCTTAGCCGAGATAATCCATCCACCTCACAGGTGTGGCATATCAAGATGCTGATTAGACAGCATGATTATTGCAAAGATGTGCCTTAGGCTGTCCACCATCAAAGGCTATCACACAGCACAATGCCACAGATGTCACAGGTTTTGAGGGAGCGTTCAATTGGCATGCTGACTGCAGGAGTGTCCACCAGAGCTGTTGACCGTGAATTGAATGTTCATTTCTCTACCATAAGCTGTCTCCAAAGGTGTTTCATAAAATTTGGTAGTACATCCAACTGGCCTCATATCCGCAGACCACGTGTAACCACACCAGCCCATGACCCCCACATCCAGCATCTTCATCTTCAATATCGTCTGAGACCAGCCAGCCAGACCGCTGATGCAACAATTGGTTTACATAACCAAATAATTTCTGCACAAACTGTCAGAAACCATCTCAGGGAAGCTCATCTGCATACTCGTCGTCCTTATCTCGACCTGACTGCAGTTCGCTGTCGTAACCGACTTGAGTGGGAAAATGCTCACATTCAATGGCGTCTGGCACTTTGGAGAGGTGTTCTCTTCATGGATGAATCCCGGTTTTCACTTTACAGGGCAGAATGTAGACAGATGGCATTGTGTGTATGATCGGTTTGCTGATGTCAACATTGTGGATCAAGTGGCCCATGGTGGAAGTGGGGTTATGGTATGGGCAGGCGTATGTTATGGACAACGAACACAGGAGCATTTTATTGATTGCATTTTGAATGCACAGAGATACAGAGATGAGATCCGGAGGCCCATTGTTGTGCCATTCCTCCACGACCATCACCTCGTGTTGCAGCATGATAATGCACGGCCCAATGTTGCAAGGATGCGTACACAATTCCTGGAAGCGGAAAACATCCCAGTTCTTGCATGGCCAGCATACTCACCGGACATGTCACCAGTTGAGCATGTTTGGGATATTCTGGATGAGCGTATACGACAGCGTGTTCCAGGCCCTGCCAATATCCACCAACTTCACACAGCCATTGAAGAGGAGTGGACCAACATTCCACAGGGCACAATCAACAACCTGATCAACTCTATGTGAAGGAGATGTTTTGCACTGCGTATCACATCAGATACTGACTGGTTTTTGGATCCCCCGCAGTCCCCAATACAGTAAAACTGCACAATTTAGAGTGACCTTTTATTGTGGCCAGACTAAGGCACACCTGTGCAATAATCATACTGTCTAATCAGCATCTTGATATGCCACACCTGTGAGGTGGATGGATTATCTCGGCAAAAGAAGAAGTGCTCACTAACACAGATTTAGACAGATTTGTGAACAATATTTAAGAGTAATAGGCCTTGTGTGTACATAGAAAAGTCTTAGATCTTTAAGTTTATTTATTGAAAAATGGGGGCAAAAACAAAAGTGTTGCGTTTATAATTTTGTTCAGTGTACAATACGGTGTAGTTGTTCTGGTGACTACAGTGTCCCTTTATGGCATAATACACCATATAAGATACCCTGGAGTGTCTACTTTCACAAAAGGTAGGTTTAGCAAATATTGACCGTTAAATGGCTACATAAAAAGTTTTAAAATATCCTTGTGATGTCTATGATTCCTAAATCATTCCTAAAAATATTGAAGTGTATTTTACTTCATAGCTACCAAAAATAAACTAAAATCCCAGACATATGGTGTACACTGTAAATCCTGACAAGTAAAATAATATATTTTATGATTTACTTACCATAAGCAGCACTATTATGTACACAATAGTATTGCCAAATTTACATATGTGTTGACGCAATAAATGAGAAAGATGGCAATTGTGGTTGAACACATACATAGCAAAAATGCAGAAAAAAAATTAAATACAAAACAAGCAAATGGAAGCTTAAGTGGTTAAATGCTAAAATGTACCTTTTCGTTATGCAATCTGAATTCCTTTAATGCATTAATCATACCAAACTGCTAGGATTCAGACCATGTACAAACTGATGGACTGAATTATTAACAGTAAAAAAAAAGTACTTTTAGCATTTTAAAAATGCAGAGTATATTAATTTCTACACATTGGTTCTTAAATTTACACCTAATAAAAGTGTTTGTGGCAGATGTTGCCATATGTAGAAATTATAAATGTAGCATCTGTTATTTTATTTATAGAGGTCATTTGTGCAGTGAAAACATGTATGTACGTAGTGGGGAATCGCGATGCAGCCTAGAACAAAATCTAACCCCATTAAACCCCCCAGTAACGACAGACCACTTAGTATGGATGAAACAGGCCACAGCATTTATTATCACAACTAAATTACTGCATAACACATCCATAACTTTGTTTATTAACCCCTTAACGCCGTTACGGCGTTCTATGCCGTCGCGGCTTTAAAGGGCTTTAAAGCCGTTGCGGCGGCATAGAACGCCGTAACGGCTTGCAGCCCCAGGAGCAGAGGTGTACTCACCTCCGCCGCGATCCTCTTCTGGGGGGCTGTCTGAGAGCCCAGGCAGCCCCCCTCCGGCAAATGAGGCCCCCTATAGCTGGCTATGGATCTGCCAGCAGGGGGACTGTTTAAAATATTAGACAGTCCCCCTGCTGGTAGGTAGTGTAAAAAAATAAATATTAAAATGTTATAAAATAAATTAAATGCCTTTTTATATATATATAATATGTATATATATTATATATATAATATATATACATATTATATATATGTAACGTCATACGTAATGTATTTTAATATTAATATTAGTATATATATTAATATTAAAATACACTTAGAATGACGTTACATATATATAATATGTATATATATTATATATATAATAGATCTACATATATATATTATATATATATACGCATAATTACAATAATAAATAAATTAAATAATTAAATAAATAAATAAAATATTGAAACAAAATATAAAATAAATTATATATTCATATGTAATTTCATTCTAACTGTATTTTGTTATTAATATATATATATATTGGAAACAGAATACACTTAGAATGACATTCTATATATATCTATCTATATATAAAATACAAATAACCGCAAATATATATAGAGAGATAAATACATATAATTACATAAAAGATTACATTAGTATACACGTAGAATTTATATACCTATAAATGCATATATATTAAAATTCTACGTGTATATTTAAGTAATTTTTTAACATAATTATGTCATTTGATTAATTAAAATTTGATTGACATGCCTGACAACACAGGGAGAAAGTGCAGAGAATTTAATTCGCATGCACTATATTAGACCCTGTAACTCTCCAAGACACCATAAAACCTGTACATAGGGGGTACTGTTTTACTCGGGAGACTTCGCTGAACTCAAATATTAGTGTTTAAAACTGGTAAATTGTATTACAACGATGATATTTTAAGTAAAAGTGAAGTTTTTTGCATTTTTTACAAACAAATGGCACTTTTATGGACTATATTATTGTTGTAATATGTTTTACTGTTTTAAAACACTAATATTTGTGTTTAGTGAAATCTCCCGAGAATAACAGTACCCCACATGTACAGGTTTTATGGTGTTTTGGAAAGTTAGAGAGTCACATATAAGGCTTGCATTTCATTTTTTTGACATTGAAATTTGCCAGATTAGTTATGTTGCCTTTGAGACCGTATGGTAGCCCAGGAATAAGAATTACCCCCATGATGGCATACCATTTGCAAAAGTAGACAACCCAAGGTATTGCAAATGGGGTATGTCCAGTCATTTTTAGTAGCCACTTAGTCACAAACACTGGCCAAATATTAGTTTTTTGCTTTTTTCACACAAAAACAAATATGAACGCTAACTTTGGCCAGTGTTTGTGACTAAGTGGCTACTAAAAAAAACTAAACATACCCCACGTTCAATACCTTGGGTTGTCTACTTTTTCAAATGGTATGCCATTATGGGGGTAATTCTCATTCCTGGGCTACCACACCGTCTCAAAGGTAACATTACTAATCTGGCAAATTTCAATTTGAAAATGGAACGTTCTATATTTGACCCTGTAACTTTCCAAAACACCATAAAACCTGTTAATGGGGGGTACTGTTGTACTCATGAGACATCGCTGATTACAAATATGTGCATTTTGTTGCCGTAAAACCTAACAGTATTATGACATTTACAGCCAAAATGTGAGGCGGAACTACAAATTAAAAAAAAAAAATCAAATTTCTCACAGTTTTTTTTAATTTTATTCATAATAAATTGTTTCAAATACAAATATTTTATATGAAATGAAAGCCCTGTTTCTCCTGAACAAAATGATATATAATAAGTGTGGGTGCATTTAATATGAAAGAGGGGAACTACGGGTGAACAGACATATAGCGCAAATTCCAGTTTTTGTTTACGTTTTGTTTTGATCAGAACGTGTACTATTGACTCCGTCCTGAAGGGGTTAAATCTCTTCTTCTCTGTAACCAAAACATTAGACATAAATAAGCATAAATTAACATATATACATATATAACTCTTGTGGTCATGCCTACATACTGGAGACCACAAGGGCACTCCAACAAGTAGATTACATTTTTGGTATCGCAACTGAAAAAATCTTTAATTTTATAGGTTTTGTTAGTGATATTAGATTTAAAACTGGTGGTTTTGGAAGGGACAGAGGGGTCTGTGTTTTTGCATACAATGCATCTTTTACATTTATAAAAGCCACTGGCATTGGGCATAAAAGAATTAAAAGTAGGTTTGGTTTCTTTTGTAAAATTGGTGGTTAAAATGGATTTGAAGTTTGGGGCACCTCTAAAGACAACATTAGGTTTGTCAGGTATAATATTTTTAAGTATTTTGTCTTCTTTTAAGAGGTGCCAATGTTTTTTGATAATTTTTTTGACATGGCCACTTTTGTTATTAAAATTGAAAACAACAAGAAGGGGCATGGGGTTGGTGGTGGGTTGGGTATTGTAAGTTAGGAGGTCTGCTCTATCTTTTTTGGTGATGGTATTTATAGTGGTGTTGAGGCGGGTTGGTGAGTAATTTTTCTCGATAAATTTTTCTTTTAGATAATTTGATTGTTTGTTAAAATCTTCTATTTGGGAGCAATTCCTTCTGAGACGAAGGAATTGGCTTTGAGGGGCACTTTCCAACCAAGGTTTGTAATGGCAGCTAGATCTTTCGATAGCTGTGTTGACGCAGACCTTTTTAAAGAATGTTTTGGTGTGGATGGTGTTGTCTGTAATGAAGATGTTGAGGTCTAAAAAATTAATAGATTCCTTACTTGTTTCGTGGGTTAGGGTAATGCCTCTATTGTTGATGTTGAGGTGGTGGATAAAAGAGTTAAAAAGAGCTTCTGTGCCATCCCAGATAAAAAACAAATCATCTATATATCTAAAATATGTTACAAGGTCCGTACACCAAGCGTGCCTTCTCCATATGGCCGTGGATTCCCAGTCGGCCATAAAGAGGTTGGCGTAGCTTGGCGCGAACCTTGTACCCATAGTAGTGCCTTGTTTTTGTAGGTAAAAGGAGTCAAAAAAACAAAAATAGTTGTTGGTTAAAATTATATTAATACCTTCTAAAATAAAATCTATTTGGGCTGGGGGGGTTCTGTTTTCTTTAGTTAAAATTTCTCTGATTGCCTGGCATCCTATATGGTGGGGTATAATTGTGTATAGGGATTGGACATCACAAGTAGCTAAAATGTAATTAGTTTGCCATTTGAATTTGTCTAAAAAACATAGTAGTGACATAGAGTCTTTTAGGTAAGAGCGCATTAATTTAACGGATGGTTGGAGGAGTATGTCAATGTATTCTGACAGATTGCAGAGTAGGGAATTTATCCCTGACACGATGGGGGGGGTTATTAATATTTTTATGTATCTTTGGTAAAAAATATATGACAGGGAGTTTAGGGTATTTGATGTAAGATAGTATTCGTTTTTGGTTAGGATGCCAGAATCCAAGCCTTTTTGTAAAAAAGTGGATAGAGTAATTTGGATGGTAGGGGTGGGGTCAGAGGGTAGTTGGTTATATGTTTCTGTATCGTGTAGTTGTCTATGTGCCTCATCTATGTACATCTTGCTAGATAGGATAACGATCCCACCTCCTTTATCTGCCGGCTTTATGACATCTTTGTCTTCTTGTAGTCTTCTTGTCTTCTTGTAGTTGTTTCAGTGTGTTGCGCTCGGCATGGGTGAGGTTGTGTAAGTCATATTTGTTATATTTAATTTTTTCAAAGTCTTTTAACACTCTTTTAAAGTTTTTCGAACATGATGAGGGGTGCAGATTTGCAGTAGGAAGGGTAAAATTTGGATTTTTCTTTCAAATGAGTGTTGATGTTATTGGGGTTGATACTAGGCGTGGGGGTGGAGAATTGGTTGTGGTGGGTAATTTGTCGTTAAAAAATCTCTTTAGGGTAGCTTTGCAAACAAATTTGTTGATGTCTAAAAAGGCTTCGAAAGATTTAAAAGGGTTAGTCGGTGCAAATTTCATACATGTTAAGGACGGATATTTGGGTGGCGGATAAGATTTTGTTGGATAAATTAAAAATACCGTTGTAGGAAGTGTTTAACCCCTTAAGGACCAAACTTCTGGAATAAAAGGGAATCATGACATGTCACACATGTCATGTATCCTTAAGGGGTTAAAGGGTTTACTGTCTGTCTAGCCTTTCTCTTTTGTGCTCTTCCGCCACTGCGTTTACCTCTGGGCTTAAAATTATTTTTTTTGTTCGTGGAGGGTAAGGTGTATTGGCTGTTAAATTTGGGAGGGTGCGAATCTCTAAAAAAATATCTTCGTTTTCTATTTCTGAGTCAAGTGACAGTAATTGGAAACAATTAGGGTGATTGGGAATAGTAGGTGATTGGGTGAAATTGGAATATTGTTGGTGACTATTTGCATATTGGGGTCTTTGGGGTTTGGGTGAGTGTTCAGGTACATTGTAATAGTGGGGTGATCGTGGTGGTTTATATGAAGTTTTGCAATATCTTTGGGGTGCTGGTAAGTGTTGGAGAGGGTGAGAGTAGGATGGCTTGGAGGTAAGTTGGTGGTGGTAGTGGTTAGTTCTATAAGTGTGTGGTTTGAAGGGAGACCGGTAGAGACCGATAGGGAGACCGGTAGGTACCCAAGGTATTATGAATGGGGTATGTCCAATCTTTTTTAGTAGCACTGGCCGCCGGCATGGGAACAGCGGGAACCCGGTAAGTAGTAAGGACGGCATGGGCGTTCTATGTCCTGTGGTATGTGTCCTGTGGTATGTGTCACCAAGACATTAGCAGGAGATCCTGTTAGTCATGTTAGTTCTGCAAGCTGTGAGGTGGAACTTCCATGTATAGGATTTGTTGTTCTAGCACATCACACATATGCTCAATCAGATTAGAGCAAGTCTCTTGAAGAAGTATGTCTTTACTATCCCTTATATTCTGGGAATTGTAGCTGAGCTAAATCTTACCAT